>NC_040889.2:27332142-27604642 GCF_900634795.4 Betta splendens | reverse complement strand
CAATCTGACGTTTCGTAGTTGTCGTCACAAAAAACAGCCACGGGGGAAACGGAGACTGTGATTGAGACTGACACCGGTTAACGTATTCGTTACAGTAGATCAATGTGAAAACCTTTTAGTCAACGACGAAAGGAAATTACACCGCGGGAATGAAGCCGTCACTTTGTATCGACAGCTCAAGAAAAATAAACAGTTGCACACGTGACAAAAGGCTTCAGTTTGCTTCAAACCAGGCAAACGTTGGTATTTTTTGCAGTGTTTTGTGACAGATTAAAACAATATGAGGAGACTTGAAAAATATCTGCTTGAGTCACAAACACCGAAAAAGATTAAACAGGAACCAGGACTATTTACTGGTCTATTAGATTAGGTAAAATACATACGTGTATGCAAATGCAATGCATTCTGGGTAATAGCTGTCTGCCCCCATTTACTCAGAATAGATCGGAAATTGATTTGAGTACAATTACACCTGAAAAGTAATCAAGCTAATCAGACAAACACTTAGCTCATTTATTCAGATCACTGGGTTTCATTTGGCGCCGACGGTCGAACATCTGGGAGAAAATCCTGTCCTTCAGTGCTCGTTCTTTATTTACTGGTTCCTCCACGTCTCGTCCAGCGCCGCTGCGTT
Source organism: Betta splendens (assembly GCF_900634795.4). Classification (NCBI taxonomy): domain Eukaryota; kingdom Metazoa; phylum Chordata; class Actinopteri; order Anabantiformes; family Osphronemidae; genus Betta; species Betta splendens. The sequence continues at coordinate 27,604,008 of NC_040889.2, read as the reverse complement.
CAGCTGTGATGACAGCTTGACGCGCTCACGGCACTTTGGCATCTGAGGCACGGCTCACGTCGCCTCCGGCGCTGTGTGTGACACTTCTTACTGCCTGAAAATGCTGATAAAGTTCCCGTTTAATCACAAGCACGAATGCAACAATGTGCTCTTATTCTTATATTTAGTTCCTGTTCAGAACCAGGACGGACGTTAAAGCATCATAAAAACGGACCCTGAAGAGGGCTCAGAACCGACATGTTGGGCCGCGGCGCCGACCCGCTCAGAGCCGCTTCCTCTCTGCCTGAACCGGGTCAGTGCTATCGGCTGCCGTGGTTCCGGTCCAGTGGAGAGGCCTGGGCCGGACCGGACCGGACCGGACCGGGCGAGGGGGCGTCGGTGAGTCACGGCCGCGTGGAAGCGCTGATAGAGACGGGGAACAGCTTTAAAAGCTTGGGCCTAATCGACTGTGGCACCTCCTGAAGCCCAAAGCGGAAGAGCTACCAGCTTTTCATCTTTTGGCACCGATGATGAGCAAAACAAGCAACGAGCATTAATGGCCTTTAGCTGCTCTGATTTACGTCACCTCCATTTTACTTCACTCTGAAATATCACTTCATAGTTCCTTTTCTCTGGATGCCACAGCTTTGCGAGACAAAGACGGAGCTTGGCTGAGCAGGAAGACGCTTTCCAATGTGATTTGAAGCCAGTGGGCACGACCTTCTGCCCCACTGAGTGTGAGAGTGAAACCTGACCAAGCGTGAACGCCTGTCGTGTCCACTCACACGCTGACACACTGCTGATTCATAGACGGCCGCGTCTTCGCTTTTTATCTTCAGGTCTGAATACTCGACGCGCCGACAAGGAGTGAAAATACAGCAAGTTTCTTCTTCTCCCCATTTCAGAGATGGGAAACAGAAAAAACAAAGGCGTGAAACCGTTTGTGCTGATCCCAAGGCCAGGAGGCGCTTTCACGGCTCGGCTCATGTGCGTTTACAGCGAAACGCGTTTACAGCGAAGCCGCCGCACTGGAGCCGATTGTGAAGGAGCTGAAGTCGAGGCTCTTTGTTTCCGGCGCACGCTGTAAACAAGCAAAGTCATTCAAAGAGCAGCTGCTTCGTCACTTTCACCGATAGCGGTTCTTCATGTGGTTTTCACACCGTCTCAGAGGAGGGACGCACACTTTCCACCTTTAACAGACCCGTGTGACGTTCAAGGGACCTCAGACCTCATTGGCAGGTTGTGGACCTTCAGACTGAGCGCTGAAAGAAGGCGTCTAATCCACATGCATGGACTTAGAGGGAACGTTCAGATCAGCACTGAGGAGGTTTATCTGCCTGCAGGACGGCAGTCCTCCAGCTGTTTAGCGTGTTTTCAGGATCAGAGAGCTCTCAGCGCGGCTGGCGCATCAAATGTATATTTATGATGTAAAAGGAGATGAATTAACAAGCCCCGAGATTCTACACTTACTGTAGCCCATCACAGGCTCTGCCGGATTCAGGGCCTTTAACAGCCGTCAGCGCTCGCGCTTTAGTTATTGCAGCATTAAGGTCGGAGCTTTGCTCCCGGAGGACGGAGGTTCAAACCACGCCTCATAGACACCAGTCAAACACCTGCGAGCGCTGTGGCCGGTTCCTACGTCACACCGGTCGTTTGTACAGGGACCGAGCAGGAAACGTACGATTCATCAGGACGCGGGGAACGAAGCTGTCACGCGGGTTCGATGTGCTGTGGAAACGTTTGGATCCAGACGAGTTCTGTCTCAGGTCTGATTCAAACCCATTTTTAGGCTGAAGACGACTGTGAGGATTCTGGGTCCAGATGTCTCCAGCTGCATTAAGCATTAGGAGCAAAGGCTGATTTGAATAATTTACATGAAAACATGACATTTACTTTGCCTGTTTTTGTCTCCGATTATCACGCGCTCGGGGTTGAGCATGAAGACGGCGCTCTATTTACATCTGAATGCACGTCTGCATCATTGCCCCACTGGAATAGAAACGGAGTGAACGGAGTGGAAGCAGGATCGAAGGAAACCGTCATGTCTGTGCGAATTCACGATGGGAATCGCCCGGAGCCGTATGCAAATCAGATTTCACATAAAGATATGAAACTATATTAAACGTGCGAGTCCAAGCTTGTGTGTTTTGATTTAGATTAGCGGGAAGGCAGCACGCTGGCTATTGAGTTTCATGACTCCGGGGCTCCTTCTCTCAGCATCACCCTCTGCTCACTGAGATAACAGCAAATAAGAGCTTAAACACCATTTTGGGCTGATTTCTCCATTCTGGCGTGTTGAGTGTTGCAGCTGATCTTTGTGAAATTGATTTTTTTCCGTACATGTCCTCGGTCGCCTCCAGCTCCCGTTACACCCGGCTCACCGCTAAGTGCCAATCAGCGGTGGAAATCACATTCGGCTCTGTGTCTCCCTCCAACGGGAACCGTGGACCGTCTTAATCAGGCTCTCGCCGCCGACGGTTTTGTACAGTAATTAAATTGCGGCCTGCTAAAACGCCGGCCGATCGGCCCGCCTCTGTGCTGTCAATCACCCACGCTGCTTCCTCAGGGGATGTACAGTAGAATAGGATCAGAGCAGGATGAGACGTCTGACTGGGAGCTTCAGTCGTATCCTCAGCGGCTCATTCTCTTCTAGCAATCGATGATGGAAACCAGTGAAGTGGTCACGACATGAACATACAACAGTTGATATACTGTACAGTATAAATTGTTGCTACTGGTTAACTTCAGATGGTTTTGGGGGTTATTGTCTCCACCAAACGGCCCACGTGGTCATTTTCTGGGGTTGGAGCTTCCTGTGAGTAACGTTGTGCACACATTATTGGCATCTGCTGCTTGATCTTTGCGGAAAAGTAATGATGCTGCCCGACACTGTGACAAGTCAGACAAATGTGTGGGCGCCGCATCATCCCAGCGTGGAACTCTGGCAACCATGAAATGTTTGGTCAGACATCGATCTGGTTTTCTCCTTAATGCAGAAATAGAGGTTGTGCCTTGTGACGTAACGCGATGGAAGTCTAGCCGATTTCAAGGTAGACTGCCCGGCTAAATTTAGGAGCTGTAATTCATTCATCACCCAGTTAGTGAATCCACCAGAGACGCCCATTCTTCTTCCTGGGTGTTAAATCTGTCCTTCAGGGTCTCTGCCCATGACTTTGAAACAGTCTGGTGAGCAGGGATTCCTCCACAAATCTACCTGCCATCGGCTGCACAGCTCTGTCACGCTTTGATGTGTCCAGAGAGAAACTTTCCCGTATTAAAGGTGTTTTTCCGTATGTCTTGCAGGACCTGCACGTTCTGCACCGTGTGCATTTATTACGAGGCCAATTTGTAAAGACCAAACACTGCACGCGGGCATCGATCTGGGCCGGTGGTGGAGCAGGCTTATTGCAAGTGTAAATCAACAGTAGGACAGAGAAAAACAAGGTGAAGCTGCTTATGCTGCCCTGAAGTCAGTCCCAGCCGCTGAAACGTGGGGGAAACGTACACTTATTAACTTACACACAGATGAATGTAAGGGAGTCTGACCACTGACGGAACAATGAACCTCTGACAGGTTAGAGAATCTTAAGACATTTTAAACATGAGGAATGCGATTCCCCCACTCATTTCTATTCATGACACTCGTATCGTCAGGCAGTGGCTGCAGAGTGTATGAACCTCAGCTTTCTCAATAAATGAGGAAGGACAGAATAAACAGCTCCCTCACTCAGCACCGGTCCAATCATTGTTCTGCCAGCGTGACTAAGCAGATCTGTCAGGCTTTAGATTCCCCCACATAGACGCAGTGTGCATGGGGCTGTGATACCAGTGATACTGCGCTTGAACTGAGTTTGGTAACAGTTTGCATGAGGGTCATGGGTGGATTAAGCTGTGGGCCTGTTCAGGCCCACTTTCATGCCAGTGAGAGCGGTTCCCCTCAGTGCTGGTTCCAGGTCACGGTCTGTGAGGCCGCGTGTTATTGTCAGACGTTTGAAGGAACCGCTCATCGATTAACTGGACCAACGCTGAAGCCTTCGTTGCCAAATCTCACCCACTCGTCTGTGTTTTCAACCTGGAAGCGGAGTTCTGGTCCAACAGGTCCACCATCGTTCCCATGGTGTCATGGTGATGCCTGTGGTGTGTAAACTAGTGAGGACAAAGGGCGCATTAGCATTAGCATTAGCGATGGAAGCGCTTGGTTTATCAGCCTTCTTCATCCACTGCAGCGGTGTGAGCGCCAGCGTTTCCTGGATGACGCCGTTCAAAATGAATGTTCATAAAGACATTATGTCCATTATTCATGTGAAAATGCTCTGACTCCATAAGTCAGCCTTCACGTGTTCTCTATCCTTTTCCCCTGTTGTTGTTCAGTTTTTTCGAGGAACAGAAGTAAAGCTATAAATACAAACACAGAGGAGTTAATTTCCCAGCAATGGACGCGATGATTCCTGATGCAGGATTCGATGGAGCTTCACGAGGCCCTAATCGGCTGAGAATGAGAGCAGGACGGTCGGTGTGTGTCGCTGCAGCAGCAATCAATTACCGGCTTCTCCCTCAATAGCATTAATTGATGTGAAATTAGCATCCACGCCTTCAGCTCTCAGCCCATTATCCAGCGATTACGGTGCAGAAATAAAAAATGAGCGTCTGTGCGTTCGAGCGATTTCACGCTCCGAAAAGCCCACTCACAGACACGGAAGCGGAGCGATGGCGTGAGCTGCTGAGTCATGGCTGCTGAGTCATGACTGACTTCTGTGAGTGGGACTGTCAGCGGGCCGAACTCAGTGCCGGCGCCACAGAAAGTAAGGGAAGAACCGAGCAGGACGACGGAAAGCTAGCGGCTAACGGCTAGCGGCTAGCCGCTAACGGCTAGCGGCTCGCTGGGCTAACGAGAGGGTCACCGGCAGCGATGGCGCCCGCGGGGACGCGTTACTCAGCGCTTTAATGGCTGCGATGATAATCATCTGTGGCAGGAACTGCAGGGAGGCAGTTAGGGCCCATTCACAGCTCGGTCCAAAGCGCACACGCTCGTATTAATGATCTGCTGCAGCGTCTGAAGGAGAATGAGGAGGTGAAGGGCCGGGACCGTCACCAGCGCCTGCTCCTAAATGGGCACCACAGCGACGGTGGAACCAGTGCACTCCCTCATTTAACCAGTGATGGATGATGGTCGGATTTGACCTTTAAAGGATCGGGGCTGCTCCTCTTCCTCACTTCTCCTTTAAAGAATAAACAGACAAAACAAAAGCTTTAACCCAGAAAAGATGATTCCTGTTCGCTCTGAGGCTGCTGCAGTTGAATGTACAGTATCTGTGCCCATTTCTGGCAAACAAGCAATTAGTGTGATAGAGCCGTCCATGAAATTTACTGCTGCTGCTTCATTCCCACTTATCAGCGGCCAACTATGCAAGTTTCTATAACTATACAAGAGAAAGCAGAATTGATTTTTATGCGTCCCTGTCTACGGGTGTGAACCGACGTATAATCATATCAAAATATAATAATCCATTTGTCAGTCAAACTGATCCACCCCTTTGAAAAGTCAGGTAAAGATGACGAACGGGACCCAGCACTAGAACACAGCACTAGAACACAGCACTAGAACACAGCACTAGAACACAGCACTAGAACACAGCACTAGAACACGGCACTAGAAACACAGCACTAGAACACAGCACTGGAACACAGCACTAGAACACAGCACTAGAACACAGCAATAGAAAAGCACTAGAACTGTCATGATTTGGGTTTCGTTTCTAGTTGTTTCCTGTCGTCACGCCATGTCCTGTTTTATTTTGTTAACTTCCTGTTCCAGTCAGCTGTCCACTTACCGGTTCTCAGTATCCACACCTGTCAGTAATTATGTAATCATTCTGCGTATTTAGTCACCACCTGTTCCCATAGTCCGTTGCCAGATCGTCGTTCGTGTTTCTTGTGAGTTTCGAGTTTCATTAGTTTCCCGTGTTTCCCGGGCTTCGTGCCCCTCGTGTTTTGTTCCTGTTTTGCCTCGTGAATCCTGCCTGATCCTGGACTAACTTCTGACCGTGAGTTTGTCTCCTCCCTGCCTGTACCTTTGCTGAGCCTACTTGTGTACGAACCCTGCCTGGACATTGGACTCGAGATTGCCTGCTCCCTTGTTTACTGCTTACTGAACTCTTCCGTGTATGACCTGGACCGTCTGACTCTGCCTTGGAAAATAAACCTGTGCTTAATCATTATCCTGCCTCCGTGCTGTGCATGTGGGTCCGCCGCCTGCTTCGAGCCCTGACAAGAACACGGCACTGGAACACGGCACTGGAACACGGCACTGGAACACGGCACTAGAACACAGCACTGGAACACAGCACTGGAACACAGCACTGGAACACAGCACTAAAACACAGCACTGGAACACAGCACTATAAAAGCACTAGAAACACGGCACTAGAACACGGCACTAGAACACGGCACTAGAACACGGCACTAGAACACGGCACTAGAACACGGCACTAGAACACGGCACTAGAACACGACAATAGAACATGGCACTAGAAACACAGCACTAGAACACGGCACTAGAACATAGCAATAGAACACGGCAATAGAACACAGCACTAGAACACAGCACTAGAAAAGCACTAGAACACAGTACTAGAACACAGCACTAGAACGTAGCGAAGCTGCTGGACTGCGTCTCTGCTGCTTCTATTCCTGTGCCTGCACTTATAGAAATGTACATGAGCAAACAGTCGTCTCAGTGCTGGACCCTGGAAAACCTCCACAATCTCCATGTGTAAGTTTGAAGCTGGGAGTGAAGGGAGGCGCTGGAGACGTGTCTCCATTGGATTCGCATGGATGGGGAGTAAATCCCAGTGTGGCTGTTCATGTTAGTGGGCGCTGAATGAATAATGGATGCGCTGCTGGCTGATGCCCCCCCCCACAGCCGCCTCGTCCACTCCAGCAGCGGCCTGTGACCGTTTAACCTGATAGAAAGCCTGAAAGCCTTTAAGCTAATTCACTGAGTATCAGCTGATGCTTTCTATATTAAAGTATAGCGGCCGCCGGTTACGATGACTCTCTAATGTGAAGACAGGGACTTTATTGCTGCTTATAGACACACTCATTGGTGCAGCTCGTGTTCGGCTCCGTGCACCTGCAAACGAAAAAGTGCTGATGCTGCGTTTTACACCGAGCGTCTTTAAAGTCGTTCACGTCTATACATAATATATGCTCCGTTTTGTTTTTGCTCCTCTGTTAGTGAATAGACTTGTCATCACTTTTACTGCATGTCTGTGAGGACACAGAGATTCCACATGAACGCGTGGAGCTGAAAGATGCTCCACACGCGTCCACTCATCGCACAGCGAAGGTGAAGCTGCAAACGTGGATTCAGACCATCAGTCATGGCTTCTGCACCTCCTGCTGTGACCTTTATTTTGACAGTCACTTCTTTTTCACTCATCGTCTCCTCCATTCTCCAGGGAGAACTCCATCTCCCAGAAATCCTTGCACTGACCATGTCCTCACTAACAGCATCACATACTCTAATGTGGTACCTGATATAACATCTGATGGTTTATGATCAGATCTTAACAGTTATTATGAGGAGTATGTGCTGACAGTCTGCAGTAGGACGACTGGACTGAACTGGCTTTGGCTAATTAGATGGCGCTGATACGTTGTGTAGAAACGCTGTTACCTGAGAAGAGGTGTAAAAAATGAAACACACGTGACATCATTAAAATAAGCTATTATATTTCCTGGTTCAAATGACTTGAGTGTGTTTTTTCAGCCTTGAGATCGTTTTCACCAGCTGACATCCTGAACCCAGAATATGTTGACTGTTGTGCAGGAAACAGTGTGGAAGTGATGATAAATACGAGGCGTCAGAACGCACGGCGAGCAGCTATATTGTGCTTCACCCCAACTCAATCTTGTTATATTAAATCTGTCAGGCATAATTGGTTTCCTACCAGATTAAAACATAAAACTGCAGGGGAGACACTGTTCCCAGCTCACCACCATCTGTGCTCTGCGATGTGACGCTGCAGCGAGACTTAATGAATTATTAGGTCATTAAACAGGACGCGTTTGCGAAGCTCGATTTAGCACCTTTAACTCCTGCGTCTCTGCGTTGCCGCCTCCTCTCTGCTCCTGTTCTGGGCCCGTCTCACCTTTGACACGCAGCCCACGCCGGCCTCATGGAACCCGTCGCTGCACTGAGCACTGAAGGTCCGCGCTTGAAGCCAAAGAATCTGATGTGATTGTGACGTGATCTGGATGTGTCTCACACTGGTTAAAAAGCTTTGATCCTTTATGAAATCCTCTCCAGTACGACTCCATCGGCCACCGTGACCTCAATAATAAGCACATAGTAGAATTATCACCTTTTTGATGGCGTCGACTTAAATGCTTCTGACCTTGTGAAGGTGAAATTAATGGCAGAGCTGCCTCATTGAATTAGCCTGTGCAGGTGTGCTTAATAAAGTGGCCCACATTAAACCTGGAGGACAGCTTTTATATTCAAGCAGTGTTTTACAGGAAACACTTTTTTTAAATATATTCAAATTGAACTAATTACAGTTATGCGAGTTTATACTGAAATAAAACAAAAAATGCAGCACTATATAAATAACATATTTTTGTCCAAAGAAACCCACTAATCAAATCTAAATGACTTCTCCCTCGAACGTCGCAGTGACAGCAGCATTTACAAAAGCTACGCCGTCAGAGTCTGGACGCGTTCCAGTGTCAGAGAGAGAAATAACATCCTGCCCGAGGCTTTTAGCTCCGCTGATAGATTTGATTTGATCGCTGGCAGGGGAGAAGCCAGACATAAATTACAGCAATGGAAAAGGCGGAATGACCATGTGTCGCGTCTATTTTCTGGAGATAAAAGAAAGTTAAATTTTGCCATCATCCAGCATTGCTTGTCTCGTGTGGCGGTGACGCTGGCACCGAGCAGCAGCAGATGCCTGTGATTAGCTGCCATTACTCCTCTTTGGTTTGACTCGCCAGCATATTCCTGGGTTCTCCCACGGGCCGTCGCCGCTCCAATGTACGACAGCGATAAACAGGCGCATGAGAGACACATGGAACAATGAGGCAGAGCGGATGAGACGCAGCCACTTCCTGTCTGCGCGTCCAGGTTGGACAGAGCGGCCGGGTCGGCGTGGAGCCTCGCGAGGCCGCTCCAGGAGATTAAAGCGGGACTGGCTTTGAAGCGGGCTTTGCTGTGTGCGACCGGAGTGGAGCGCGGTTTGTTGTGGTGCCCGGTGCTCCAGCGTCTTTACCCGGATGAAGAGGCAGCCGCTCGTCCAAGACGTGGGCACAGAACCAGCACTTGTCCCACACTCGTGTTTGTTGTAAGAGCCTGGAACCGGAGGCGAAACAGAAGCTGTCAGATGAAATGAAACACCTGAGACAGCGAGAAATATCAAAATACCATTTTGTTGGATACAAGTAATTAATATGTACAGGAAATAACCTTCACCTTTGAGTCTTTCACTTTCTCAGAAACTTAACTTTATAAATCATTTTTTTGTGTTTCACGGTTTATGCTTAAATGCACAGTCACACATCACACACGGAGGCTGAGCTGCTCCTCCATCGTCCCTGCTGCTCATCACCTGGATCAGGCGTGTTGTCAGTTAGAGGCTGGAGGAGGAAGGAGAGTGGAAACGAGCAGGGCTGTGATTAAAGCCCAGACCTACAGTAGAAGAACCTCCGACCCCATTGGGACGAATCCAACTGCCACCGAGCGCTAGCAGCATCTCTGCATCCCAGCATTTACCTTGTTTACATCACAGCTTCTCAACCAGACTGAGTGCTTCTGTGTTCGTGACACGGAAAAATGCAACCTCTCAAATATCAGTGCTTGATAAATTTACACCCTCAGCCTCTTCAAGCTCATGAGTCATAACAACTTAAATGCATGAACATGTTTGTCTCACGCCTCAGTCCTGCTCCTGTCTTTTTCCTTCAGCCGTCTGGATCTCAGTCCAATCAGCACAGGCAGGAGTAAATCAGTGCAGTAAAGGTCGCAGTCATGGAGTGGATCACGAGGCTGTCAACACACTTACTTAGTCAGTGTCTGTGAGTAGTTGCTTGTGTGCCTGCTCTCGGTGATGATCTCGGGGGCAGTCGCGTCTCCGGGAGCCTGATTGCAGAACCCCCACATCAGCGAGCAGAGTCTATTAACATTAGTTACCCACAGATATGAGCCATCAGAGACAACACGACTGGAGGAGCCGGAGGGAGAAAACAGAAAAGACCGACAGACAGGCAGAAAGCTGGGATGAAGAGACGCGAGGAGAAAAAGTCAGAGCTATTGATCGTCCCCTCTGCACCTGCCACAGCTGTAGAACAAGCCGCAGACAAAGTTAAATGTCATGACTCGGGAAGAGCCGGCGGCGTCACTGACTCATCTCGCTGAAGGGCCACCGCGAGGCGTTCGCCATCCCCTCCGACATTTATCAGGATTCATCAGCGCTGCCACTCACCCAGAGCCGGGTTCATGGCTGCAGCGGACCGGTCCACCCAGCACCAGAACCCACCCACCAAGGGACGTTCTGTTGTCATGATGAATAGAACATATGGGAAAAAATTCATTCCATTGATTTATTGTTTACGAAGGCTTGTGAAAACGTGTTTGTTGGTTCGCAGACAGTCACTGTCGCTCCAAAACCTTTTAACAGTAATGATGCTCAATGAGACAAAATAATTCATTCATTTATTTAGTTTTGTAAAATGATCAAACTTAAATCTGTCACTTTGATGCATAATTTATGATATATAAAAAAAGACTCCACTGATTTAATATTTCTAACATAGATGGACACAGAATAGATGCAGCACAGTCTGCGTGAAGCGAGTGTCAATAACTCAAACGAGAGACATTCGTGGCGAAGCCCATCAATGATTCCTTAAAATGAACCTTTGATATGGATTTAAGGAATTTGATCCTTTTTACAGTTATCAATATTAGCTTAAACCCGATGAAGCTTCTCTTGCCTTTCTGAACACTTGTATGTTCTGCATATCTGTCCTCCCACTCTTCTCTCCACTTTTCGCCCTTGAAACCGTTCCAGCGCTGCGTTCAAGGACCTCTCCATCGACGCTTTATTGTCACAAGCAGCGCCAGGCTCCTTCTAATCTGTGCCGTGTCTTCATGCTGATTCTTGACCCCTTTCATCTCATGACATTCATTTTCTCACAGGGTCACACGGAGCCTGAAGGTTGAGGGAATACGATGAATGCAACTTGCCTTCAGTTCTTTCTGCCCTGAAACAGTGGTTGTGATAACGCAGAGGGCACTTTGCTGATGTCTTTACCAGCTGGGTACCGGTAGCTCTTCAGCAGCACTGACTCTGAGCCCGTTAAGGGAGAATTCAAGGTTGGTCTGAATACTCTGGAAAAAACCCTTTTCATTTCATTCAGTCTGAACTGTTTTAGCAAAGCAACCCACTCAGCAGCTGTCATCAAGTAAAACAAAGGAATCATCACCTGCTGCTTTCTAGGAAGCTGTGAACGGATCTTTTAGGAAACAGGAGCAGATCTATTCTGACACTTTGAGACCAGATTAAATAATTCCTCTATGACTGAGTTGTTTCCAAACCGCTGCTGCGTCTCAGTGGGTTTGACATTTTCTTTAAGTCCCGCGTGCATGGTTTCAGCCTTTTCTGTGCTGTGTTCTGGGAGGACCCTCCAGCCGTGCAGCTTCTAACAGGTGCCTTCAGTCTTTGGGACAATGTGCCGCTGATTGAATGTAATTATGCTGTGATAGTTTGTGGTGCCGTGTGTGACCTTGCCTTTGTGAGACGCACCGCACAGCTGGAGCTGAAGGCCGCTGGCACTCGTCCTCTCATTAGAGCCTCCTTCACATCAGTGCGACGCGATGCTTAGAGACACGGACAACTTCCGTTTGAGCTTTCGCTCTCCACCAACGGTGTCGCAGAACGGTTGGTTCCTACATTCACATGATGAGCGTGAGCGGAACGCTGACGCCACAGTTTCACCGTTCATGGTTAAAACCTTCATATTTACATGCTTCTGCGCTCTGTTCCATTCTTAGCCCCAAGAACTAAAACATTCAGTGGATTTTCATACGATTGAGTTTACGTTTATTATGTTGCATTAGCTCCATTACTGGAGTAAATGCAAAATAACCCAGGTCTTTAGAAAGATGTCATGGACAACGTGAACCCAGCTGATTTGAAGGTCTGTTGCGTGTCATTTCTTGTTGTACATAAATTAGTCTGTCTTTCATCACCGACTGGAGCCGTCAGTCAGAACCAGAGAGAAAAATGAAGTGGTCTCTGACGGACGCCCGTCATCGTCCCCCCACTACAAAACCAGTAGACGCACCAGCCTTTAACTGGAGCTCACATAACACACGTTAGTGCTGTTACCACGTTGTTCCTTTCTCTCAACCTAATTACATTTACACTTTTTGTCCTGGTCTGATTAATTTCATTTGGAGGTTTTTATTAACTTACAAGGCAGAGAAACACTCTGTGAACAACGGGAAACCAAAAGTGCTGAATATTAGAGTGCATTAATGGGACACTCATCTGGAGTTGTGCATTTCCTGGCTCCACTGCTTGTTCTGGTCTGTGTAACTTGTCTTAGTGGTAAATATGTTCAATTGTTTGGGTTTTGCATTTACAACAGGTCGACTGGTGACATGAGGCACATGTGTTTTATTCATTTTTATGAGTTTTGTCTCTCTTTCTGGTGAAGTCCTTTAACTATGACCTCTTGTGACTGTTTGTGCTGCACTTGTGCACCGCTGCGGGTGATAATGAAAACAGGGGAAGGTTGAGGTGAGAGCTGGGACAAAGCCTCACGCAGCAAAGTCTGCACAGCATCTCATCGCTGCCCTGAGGCTCGTGTGCTCATAGAAGCACGGACGCAGCCTCGACCGCGTGTCGCACCCTCATGTGTGGATGTGCAACCATCCACTCCACTCGCTCGCTCGCAGGGGGCTGGGGAGGGTGGGGCTCTGGGCCGGCGTCGATAAGGAAGCCCAGTGCGCAGAACCGCGTGCCACTTCTAGATAAAATTAAAGGACAAAGAGAGACGGGAAAAAGAAACAGGCAGATTTTGTCCCCGCGGCGACTCCGTTTCAGCAGAATCAAGGCTGCAGAGAGTGAGAACAGACACATTTCCAAACACCGTAACCGGATTAGTTTCACTATTGAGTTTAATGTGGCTGTGTGAGTTGCTGTGTGTGCGTTCACCAGCAAGGGAAAAACACACAACCGCCCCCACCGCTGGCAAACACATGCTTACACACACACACACACACACACACACACACACACACATGCTTACACACGCACGCATACAAAACACACCCGCACACACACACACACACACACACACACACACACACACACACACACACACACACACACACACACACACACACACACACACACACACTCACTTGATGCAATGGTCTTCACTGCACAAAGGACTTTATTCAGCTGTATGTGGATTGATTTCAGTCATGTGTTTGATTCGACTCTAAAGTGGGTTTTTACAAGCCATTTTTATAAAGTGCGCTGGTGGATTTTGGAGGGAAAAAGCATAATATGAGTAAATGCCACATTAGCATTTCCTGCTACGAGTCGATATGACTGTTGCCTCCTCTGCTGGAAACGATCCTCACCTGCGGCAAACAGCTAAACACATCTGCAGGCTATGAGCAGACTGGAGCATTCTGGGAATTAATCATAACATACCTGGAAGAAAATTGGACTCGTAAATCTTAACATTTAACAATTTCATAATAAACTCCAAACCGACACTGGCTCCTTCGTCTGCACGTGCGAATTAGGACAAAACGTTGCCAACCTGCATCATTTCACCTTAAGAACTAGCATCATCTGTTTCATAAAAGCAGAGTATGAACAGGTTGACAGAAGAACCATTCCTCACACATACAGTAATGCTCAACACCCTGGATCTATTTATTCTCCACATTTCACTGTGTTAAAAAAACTCCCTCTGTGTTTTAATACAGTGGCGGCAAAACCTGACCAATGTTATGTTCTTGCACATCAGATGAAAGGAGGAGGAAGAGGTGAAGGTCAGAGTTAAGGAGCTTTGAGCTGCATCTTTGACACTGGAGACCTGGGCAGCTGCTGGATGAGCTCCCGGCACCAGGAGCCCTGACATCTTAATGGGTCTGTTCCTGTGGGAGCGCTGAGGCGACGCCGGTTTTCATTTCCATGTCAGGTCTTTTGGCAGAAACCTGGGGTGTCCCTCCAGCACCTGACACCATATTAGCATAACTTCACTCTGTGTGCGAGTGACACATTGTAAACAGGACACAGTGTTCGGGTCCGACTGGCTGCTTCCCCCGGGTTCCAGTACCGAGGCTGTTAACAGTCCTCAGACTTGAACTTTAACTGGAGACTAGCAGTGGTGTAGATTTTTTTTCATCTGACGCTTGGCAAGAAAGCAAATAATTGCATTTCTCAGCTGTGTGTTTAATTTGCTATAGGATTATGTGAGTGACATGACAGCTGTGGCACACAAGTCTATTAAACGCCAAGCTGTGGCGCCGAAGCCTGAAGGTTGGAGATATGTTATGTCTTAAAGTTGCATTATTGTCAGGTAGCTCTCTGACAGTGATGTGCCTGGTGGCATTTTAATGATGGCACCCAAAATGCAAATTTGAAAATCTGTGATTTCAAAAATATATTTGATGTTATTATAGTGTCTGTGCTTTTCTTCCACACACACCTTAATTGCACTCGTTGTGTCAAAGCCAATAAACATCTTGTCACAGCTGGATCCTGGAACATCTGTGGTCCTGTCTGTGCTGTTCCCACTGAAGAACCCACGGCCTTGTTAAATCTCTGCTGTGCTGGCGATGTGCTCGTGACTGATGGCGACGTCGCGCTCAGCTCTGACGCCTGGTGACGGCAGCCATTTTGGATCGCTGAACGAGAACTTTGAAACGTGACGATGATTTGAGATTTGACTGCTCCGGTTCATAAATGAGAAAAACCTGGATCTTTTTACAGTTTAGCAAAGCACATGCAGGCACATTTGATCTACAGACTCCAGAGGAGTGCACCTGGAATATTAAGAAGTTTAGAGGAGCGATAAAACTCCAGGAAGGCATTTACTTTCTGTCCACAGATATTTCTAGTCACTGCATGGTTGCGTGAGATTGAACTCCACTGATACGGAGGTCCTGTCCCCAACCAGACGCTGGGAAGCACAGAGAGGCTTATCTCATCCTGAAGAACTCCCAGTGAAGGAATGTCTACGTTGCTCCCACTCGTGGGCCATGACTCACTTTAACAACAATCTCCGCTGCTGGAGTGCTCCTTCTGCTTGGGAAATAAATGTCAATTACCTTATAAGATTTTTTTTCTGTCCTGCAATATCTTCTTAAGAACGGCAGACGTTGCAAAGCCCCAGTGAGCTCACCGAGCTTTGGAGAAGAACACAGAGAGACTAATGTGCATCTGAGGCTGGAAAATTGAGTAAATGTTTTGAGGTGTGAACAAACCTTAACATTCGAGAAATGTAGCTGAAATCAAAGTTTGTGACTGATGTTTCTTAAACAGGTAACCTTAAATTTATTATTTTACCTCCTGTTTACCAGCACTAAATAATTCATGCATGTTGATTCTTTGAAGCCAGACTGCACAGAATAAGAACTAGCTGGGTTGCATGGACAGTGTCAGGCTTTGGTTGTTTTAGCACCCAGCATTTAGCTCCTACAAGAAGTTGGTTTAAGGGTTTCAGTGAGCTGCTTGTAAAATATATGCCTGTAATACAGAAAGTTGCGAAGCTCATTGCTGAAACGCATCCGTGTCCATCTGAGAGTCGGTCCCTCTTCCAGCTCAATGAAGCTGAACAAAGCAGAAACAAGGGGGACTGGCCAGAGGGAGCACTTAGACATGGACGTGGGGGTTTGTGCTTTTCTTTAGACGGAGGAAGACGCTTACGGCAGGAAGCTTTTTGTATAAATGGCTCATACTGTTGAACTGGCTCAGGTTCTAGCTCGGGGACTCTGGCAAGCTCCAAGTGGCTTCTGACCCTTTTGGAGTTGTATTCCAAATGTTCATCTCACGCAGCAGACGTAGACAATTTAATAACATTTCAAGTGATATTTTCACCATTCTCAGTGAAAACTACATGAAAATGACAAATCCTTCAGCTCGGTCTGGAGCAGAAATGCAGCCCATCACCTTCCTCAAATGCAGGTGCATGAAGCAAATGCTGCAGCAAATATACACAGGTTGTCACGAGGCTGTTCTTATCTAGGTAATCTTCTAATTTCAGAGGCATACTTTATTACTGTATGGAAATAAGCTGGCCCCTGAGTTAATTATATTTTACCATCCAGAGTTATACGGCAGTTGGAGACAGAATAAGTTATTTCCAAAAAGCTTAAGTGCGGTGTCCTGGTGAATATTAAACAGCAGGTTTGTATGATATGGGACAAAATGTGGCGTGATGCTGGAGAAGGTACAGCAGGAGGTGTACTGGTGATGCTGAGGACAGGAATGTCTGAGTTTTAAAAACTGTTTAGGTGTAGCCAGAGCTGTAAGTAGCAAAACTGACCAAACAAAGTATGTAAAAAAACAAAGATAAAGGCATAAAGTGCAACCATAAAAAAAGAGTATGTACGCAGTCAGTAATGGCAAGAAACCAAAGGGTATAAACCCATAAACTAGAAAAGATTCTGCTGGTGTTTGAATTTAAGCCAGCGGGTCATTAAATGTTCAATAATCAGACTTCAGTCATTTGCTACTCTCCAGCGCTGCTTTGTAGAAAAACATAACCGCCTCTGTTCAACAGGCATCAAGCCAGGAAAAATGTCACAATGACAGTTCAAGGCACAAGTCAGCGGGCGGCTTTCCAAACATGACAAAAAATATTTTTAGACTAGTTGAAAGAGGTTCAGCACAATTACATCACTGGCATCATTTTGGTGCAGTGACTGATGCTAGATTCAGACTTCACACATTCATGCTATATCTATTCAGGTACAGTGTGCTGCCGCAGTAGATGTGATCGCCCAATTCTAACTGATGAGACAATCAATTTCAATCATCGATTGATTGAGAGAATCGGTCAGGTGAGTTTACGTTCCTGTAGGAACGGGCATCTTGGCATTTTACGATCTAGTGACAAATTAAACGTTTCAACCTGAGAAGATCAGATGTCCCAGACTTCCAACTCTGGTTAGATTAATTTTTTATCCACTTTTTAACCTAAACATGACGTGTTATATTTAAATTAACATGTTTATATTATCATTTTATTTTATGATTTTTTTTTTTTTAGTTAGGCTTACATTTTATATAAATCTGTTATCTAAAAAGTTTGAAATTGGCACAACAGCGCCCCCTTCTTCTCCAACGCTCATTAAAGACCACTGTGCGTGTGATCAGATGTGGTTTTGCATCGCGCCAACACAAGGTGAGCTCGAACTCTGAAATCATTTGTATTTACAGTAGATGTTGACGGGAAGTTGTAAATGTACTGGAAAATACTGAGAAAACATTCATAACGTCACGAAAGCACCGAGGGAAGCCAGCTGTTTTAATTAGCTCGTTTGCTAGCAGGTTGTGGAGGAAGCTAGCGAGCTACCAGCTAACCAACGGCTAGCGAGCTACCAGCTAACCAACGGCTGGGCCGTTAATGCTTGCTCCGGAGCGTGTACTGCTTTTTGCAGTAAGCTTTGTGTTTTTACTTCACAGTAGTCACACTTTGTAACTTGTGTATTGTGTGTCGTGTGCCATAGATATATTAAATTACACGAAAAGCAAGTACGCTGAAGTTGGTATCTGTCAAATATGTTCTGTTGGAATTGGGAGTTTTCTCAGTTTGGTCGTTGTTGTGAGTGAGCGTCAGTTACAGCACAGGTGAAAACTTCAATTTATCCATAAATGCAGTTTATAACTTACCTTCGTTGTTGTTCTAAAATAACCCCCAATCCAATTCGATTTATTTTGTATTAAAAACATTAGACATTACTTTATTTCGTTTTTGCCTCATGTTCTCTCACATTCCCTCTCACTGTAGGTTTTTCAGTAGAAGCTGCATCACCGCCCTGCTGCACCGCTGTATCTCTCCGCCTTCACCTGTGGCTGCGTGCAGTAAGTGAGAAAAGTAGTGCTGCCACTCAAGCGTCTTAGTTTGAGAGTTTAAGGGCAAACTCGGGTTTGACTTTTTCACCTAATTTAAGCTGCTATTTCAGACTCAGTGACACTTAAACCAACACCAGCCTCCTCTTATTTTCACCCTAAAGAGATGGATCAGTGCACCTCAGCGAGTTTTTTTTTTTTTTTTTAATGAGTATTTGTTATTTATACAGCATCAGTATTATATCCATCTATTCAGGACCAGAATCTATGAAATCAAGCTATTAATATTAATTATAAAATGAATTAAAATACATAGGAACAAGAAGTAAGACATGCTTTTTATTGTATTTTGGGACAAAAGTTTGAAAAAGTTTTAGGCTGTAAATCCCTTGTTATTTTACTGCCTGTATTTTTTTTATTTATTTTAGCACGTCTCTGATGATGAGTGTCACAAAGTAAAATGACTGAGTCATTAATTTCTGTCTTGCTGTGTGAGGACAAATTGAGCCAGAAAATAACATTATAAACAAGGTGCCTGATGAATATTATACTGACGCTTTCCAGCTATTTCCTTGATTCAGGTACTGCTGGCCTCAAAGACACAGCATCCAGGCTAATTTTTAGATTCAGAATCTTAGGAAACTCAGCGTGTAGAAGGAAGGCTGCCCAGAGATGCTATTTAAAGCACAAATCTGTGGCTTATAACGTCGTCTTCTCTGTGTGAAGCAGAAACAATTGCTTCAAACACTTTAAAGCCATTTGTGCGCCACAGTAGAGAGCGCTCATGAAAGCAGTGTACCTGTACTACAATCTACAGCGACATTAAGGTTTCAAATAATGAAATGACTCGTATCCATGGCAAAATAGAAGATGGACACAAAAAGTACATCATCGAATGATGTGCAATATGTTGTCCCACCCACCGAGACGACCACATGAGATGGAGAGGTTTATCTTCCCAGAAAATCTAAGAAATCTTTACTAAAGTATTGGAAAGTATTTATTAAAATATTCCGCTTAATGACCACAGTATGAAGGTTAGTACAGAGCTATTGACCAGCATCAAATGTTAGTAGTAGCTTGCATGTATGTATCTCCATTCTATCTGCCATAATTTCTGGACTATAGAATTAAGGACCCATTGGATTTTATTAAAAAGAAGTTTTTTTTTTTTCATATATAGGCCACACGTGTCTATAAACCAAAGGCTCGTAGTGAAGGGAGCTACTGCCACAGAGTCGTCCGTGCCCTGATGGACAGGCCTTTTCGTCTTGACTTCTTTAAGGTGGTGATTGTTTTGGCTTTTGGTGAGCTAGTCATTTATTTACGTCAGAAAGAAGAGTTTGCTCTATCAGCGCTTTGCGTCTGATGTGGTCAGCAAGTCAGTCACATATGGGTGCGTCTTTAAGAAAACAAAAAGAGCTGTACTGTAACACCGGTGGCAAGAACACACTGAAGATTCTCAATGCTACCAAATGACAATGACTAAAGCAGCATACAACACTGAAGTCTCAATAGCTTTTCAGCTTTCAGGAAATTGCAGTAAATGAGGATGATGATCACGAGTCACGATTAGTCAGTGATTTAGTTTAACAGAACATTTGTCTTTAGATGTTTCTATGTAACTTCCAGTTGTTTATATGTGACAGTTTGGTGACATTCTTAGATTAAAAATACTTGTATAAATAGTATTGCTTTAAACTTTAAATACCTTTTTTGCAACCTTTCATAAACCAAACCGTTATAATTAAAAATAATTAAAAGGCTATTCAGTATTGAAGTTGTAGTTCCAGTCTTAGTCATTACAAACAATCCCCCTTTGTAAATGAAGTGGAGCAGGGGAGGGGCAGAAGATCCCAGAGATGTTTCACTGTTGTCATTTCTACAAGTCGTCAATATACTGTAGGAGTTATGGATGATTTAATGGTGCTTCAGTCCTAGAGAAAATTACACCATAGATTTTCCCTTTCATTCTGTAGAATAGCAACCAGCACAATTTACAACAACAAACATCATCTTTTGTCATATGTGCTTTTGCTTCCCCCTCAGCCATTACCCTCGGTGAAACATGCTGAGTGCCTGGAACAAGAATATTTTTATACACACTGTCATTATGTATGAGAACAATAGACACCCTGCTAGTCCTCTGTATCTGCATTTAGACCTCAAGTTGTGCCATTATCTATGTAGATTAGAGTAAATTCAAAGCTAGCAGGATAGCAGTTTTTTTTTAGTTTTCATAGCCAGAGAGGGAGATGGATGTTATTTCTGCACATCCTTTGAACGGTGCTGGATGACAGCTGGATAAATGTTTCCCTTTAGTTTGCAAGTCCAGGCCACTCACTTTTATAGCACCAGTTACAAAACCTCGCTCTTCAGACTTAATTAAAATAACCTCCATCATCAAGCCCATTGTCTGAAGGCAGGACAATCCACAAGCTCCAATGAGGCATAGGACAACACTTTGCTAAATTGGTTCCCTGTTCGTGGTGTTTCTTTAATCAGTGAAGTGCAAGACTCATGTATCATAGGTTAATGGAACCTATTAACCCATGTACAGAACATTTGAAATATAATTACTGGTTGTTGCAAAATGATATTTTTAGAAACTTCTCATTTTTGGCTACTTGCTGACAGCACAACATAGAAGTAGATCAGTCTGAATATAACAAAGGAGTTCATGTTTTTTTTTGTCCATTTTATTAATTTATTCTGACATTTCAGTGTTTGACTCAGACCATGAGATGTTGTAAAACTTTACAACATTTACTGAACAAACAATACTGTGACGACAGTTAAACTTTAAAAATTATTTTACTGTAAAATAGTCACAAATGTGAACTTTGTCCATACGTCCTAAATTAAATCTAATGTCAATTTCATTTAACAAGTCTGAGAGTCTTGAATTTATGCTTTGATGTGCAATACATTATGCTTATAAATAATTTGTGACAGAAGATGAGATGTCACTCTGGGTCTCTCTCAAGGAATTTGTGACATTAAACCCACCATTCATTCCTGAATTAGATAGAAAATGTTGTTGCTTTGAATAAAAGCGGCATAAAAAGCTGTTACAACAAAGCGATCCATCAGCGAAGGAAAAACTCCAAAACACTCCAGTTCCTCTATGCCCTCAGAGAACAGAAAGGCAATCTAAAGCTAATTATAATGAACAGCGTGCAACAATGGCATTAGAGTTTCTCTCTTTCTGGAATTACAGCATATCATTAATCCCATGGCAACCAATGTTGTGTGAGTGTGAGGCTCAGCAGTTTTCCACTTGGTTTCTGAACCAATCACAACACCGTCCAAGGTAATTTGCACCTCCAGCAAGTCAATTTAAGTTTCTCATCTTTACCTATTAATTATATATTCATGTTACTGGGCAGGACTGGTATATTTTGTTTTGTGCACCTTTTTCCAAATGAGCCATCTCAAAAGAACAGCAATATTTTTGTTTGTGTTTTTAGTCTCTGTGTAGCAAATTAGGTGTATTCCAGTTGTTTTTATTAATCAGTGGACTTTCAAAGTGAAATACACACCAAGTAATGATACTTGTCTTTGAAGTGGCCCTTGAAGGGACTTAAAGAACATTTCTCATCACCTTTATTTTGTAAATAAAATATTATTGGACCACCAAACTGCTGGAGAACATTACTTCAAAATCAGATTTTCATTCAAATTAAAGCAATGAACACTAGTATTTTGTGACAAATAGTCCAGTGATTGGTGATATGTAGGGGTTGAAGGCTATTTACTAAAAGAAGAACCAAACACCTTGTTGCCCATGAACCCTGAATAAAAGTGATTTGCCTTCAAATGGTTTCTTCTTACGGGGGCCATCTTCTGTGAGTGTCCTCTCCCAGTGTATTGTTGTGGCGTAAGAGCGCCATTACAGTGATTTACACACACACACGCACATAGACACTCATGCCTCAGGCCAAGGGACCCATCAATTAAAGTGGGTTCAGTCAAGTCATCATCATCTTCCTCTCTTTTTCTTTCCTCAGTGCACAGAACTGGCACAATACGGACTCTGATCCGCTCTGAGCGCTTCAAATCTGGAACACTTACATAAGACTCTATTTTATAGGCACGTAAGCAAAAATAAATCCCAGATTCCAACGTGGTGGATTGAGACTGGATCTTCATGCGAAGGACAGAAGGTGTTAAAGTCACAAGGGTACAGTATAAAGCTGGGCAGAATTAAGCAGAACAGCACAATGTATTTGTTTTGTACCTCGTGTTCACTTTCCTAAAGACAAAGTCTTTACATCTTTGATAGGACTATGATGACACTTTGCGTGAAATGCATAAAACTATGTATAAATATGACCAGTAAACGTGTACCAATCAAAACGGTACCATCATTTTGTATAAGATAACTACTGTAGATGCATTAAACTTTTGGCCCACTTATCCCTCCAAATATAAAAAACATTTTGTACATACCTTCATCCAGTGTAAATGCCACCTTGGTAAAAATAAAATGTCAATTATCAAATCAACAATAAATAAAAGCAAAAACATAGAAATTTGTCAAATTTGTTTCTTTATGCTAATTCCTTCTCTTGAAGATATACTTTTGTACAGTCATTTTAAAGCAAGGGTATTGTTTTGGTTTCAGGACAGTTCAATATTTTATATATTTTGGATCTGTTGTGTAATAAATTTGACTATTCTCTTGGATATATTTTCCAATGCATATTTGTTGATGCACACTTGTTTTATACCCATTTACAGTGTAACATTTTAACAGAAGCCCCAGAGAAAACGGATGCTATATTGTGTATTACTAGTAGAAAGAACTATCACATGCAAATGAATGTGAATAAGCTCCTATAAATTTGGTCTATAGAAAATATATTGTTACTACATCAAGTCATAATTTCATCCTTTTGTGCCAGAAGACTCTGGGTGAACCTCGTAATTTGAGTGACCTCCTCTGATGACAGCATTTGAAGTGACCCTCAGCTTGTCTTCGGGGGCTTTGTGTTACGTTCCACCGCCCAGTGTGGCGATCACCACCAATAAGCGTTATTCTGTGTCCTCGGGCTCGGTGAAAGTAGATCTGCTGTACAGTCGTCCCCCAACACTGTGCTTTATTTGCCCTAATGCAGACTCATGATTTAATTTGGCTGGATGGCAGTGTCCTTCTACCCTTGCCCTGTGCAGCAGACTGTCCTTCAAATAGTTCCCCCGAATGCCTCTTTCACCTGAGAAGAAGAAATTGCCTCAGTCAGCCTGTATTTACCTCAGTTGTCATTTAGTATAAAATATAAAGTCAATAATATAACCAGCCACCTCATTCATATCATGCTTTTTCTGTCTTTGCCTGAAAGATACAGTAAGTAAGTAAATGTTTTAATGTTACAACCTGTTTTTTCCAGTCCATTTTTTGTTTTTTTTTACCGATGTGTTAATCATATTAACCCTAAAAAGTTACACCATCACTATTGCTGGGCAGATTTGAGTCACTAGATATTCTAAGAGCATGTGACTGGACTACGTGGATTCCATTCCAACCATTATGAAAAATTGTTTTATCCTTTGGTAAATCATTAGAGTTTGCTATGATCACAATGCATGTTTCCATGGTGACAAATAAAGCTGATCTAGACTTATGTTAGTGGTGATGGATTAACTAAATTGTATTTATGCAGCTAGAGGGAAAGCTGGCATGATGGGTAATTACACTGAGAGACTGACTGCGTCTCTAGTTTTATCCGATGCTGAGACGCTTTCCTACAGTATCCAGCCCTCTCTGTGTGACAGTGCTGATGGGGAGATGGAAAAACCATTTGTATTATGAATCAAATGCTAATAGAAAGATTTATTAAAGCAACACATCCCACAACGATACCAGTCAATCCTCAGTGATTTTCTGTACAGCTGAATCAGTCATTATGACAGTAGTGTGTTGTTTGTGTTTGGATTCAGTTTAACAAACACACCGTCTCTATTTGCTCCCTGAGCTGCAGCGTTTATTGTGCTGTGGTCTGTAATGATCCCTTCTGTTAATTCCATTATTATCAGACATTGTCCTCACACCTTTGTTTGTCTGTGCCATGTCACACAATTCGGACTCTATTCAATTTCAGGTAGCGGGGGGATCAAAATCCACTTTTCATGGAAGTTATTCCAAAAGTGAAATAGCCTGAAAATAAAATATCTTATCAGGTTTGAGCAGCCTGAGCCAAAGCACCAGGACTTTGGGGTTTACATGTTAATGAGGTGGTTCTGAGTAAACTGAAGCGAAGCGCCTTTGTCTCTGTTGGCAACCATTTTATAACACATTGACAATACATCACTGGCTAAGGTGCAAATCACAGTATGTCCGACATCTTTCCTAATAAGCACAAAGTGAAATCAAAAAAAAATTATTTAATTGAGTTATTTTGCTGCTTTGTTTGAGTTTACCTGTTGCTTTTGTACTTTGCTTTTCCCTCAGTCAGTCAGTGTGTCTGAGTTGACTAAATAATTGTAGTAAAGGGATGTATGCCTGCTTTTAAGTAGAGCAAAAAGGGGACAGACATAATTGACTTGTCAAACAGTAACACTAATAAAATGCAGAGCTCAGAAATGTAATTTATTGGTATAGCTGTGTCAAATGTTTGAGAACGCTGCTCTGTGATGCAGTGAGGGCTTATCCTCAGTGCCAGTGATTGATTTCTTTACATGGAGTTACAGTATGCATGCTGAAAATGAAGAAGAGTAAGAAATGAACAATGCTAAGAAAAGGACACAGAGCTCAAGGTGTAGAAGGAAGGGTGACGTTGAGCTTCAGCGTTATTTTGTGAATAGACATACTGTAGCTTAAAAACGGAGCAGTGTTAGAAGATGCATAGTGACTTGAACTCTGATTGAAAGAGAGAAGGGACATTATACGTTCTTGAACGATTTGCCTTCTCCCTTTCTTCTTGAATAGATTTGCGTCTTCCATAGAGATGAAGCCTTCTGCTCTAACAACTGCAATTACTGTCAGCTTGAGATCTGACAGTGCAAACCCATCAAGCTCTGACAAAAAAAGAAAACTTTTTATTCCCTCTGCTTCTTTTTATAAATGCAGCTCATTTGTGATTTACTTTGAATGAATGCTCTTCGTGCTTAGAGTTGACTGTGTATCAGCAAGACTAGGAAATTATAGAGGGCTTCAGTTGCTTTGCTAATGGGCAAAATATTTATTATGTTTAAAGATGCATATACTGCATGTGAAATAATTTTAACTTTTGATGCTACATTGATGGGATGTCTGTACCATAAACACAACCATTCTGTTTTAAGTCATATTCTTTATGTAACTAATTCCTGTCACTGGGTGTAAATCTCTCCATCACAGCATCAAGGCTAAAACATGAAATGATTGTCTCTTTATCTTTTAAAGGCTTTTTACACAACAGCTTTGTGTCCTTCAGCTCAACTTTCCATATAAAAGCACTGCTAGCTAAAGCACTTCATGAAAACACTCAGCAGGAGGAAGTCCATCCCACTGCCCTCAGCACCGCTCTCAAAAATAACCTCAACTTCATCTCAAGGCAGTAACGGCTGTTTGATATTCCCCACCATAAATGAAACACACACTGTGTTTTGCAGGACTGGCTTGTCTCTGCCCTGTGGTTTGATTTGAGAGTGCCTCTGCTCTATCTTTATGCAAAGCACACTGATGAAGCAGCCACTTATAATTAAGTGGCTGTACATCAAGGTTTCATGTTATCAGCTAATATATGCATTATTAATCCAGACGAGGTATCGCATACCTATTAGCTGGCGGAGACTGAATTCCCACACGCCTCTGTACACTCCTCATCAGGGGAAAGAGGGATTCACATCACAATGTTGTCAGCATGGTGCGTGAAAACTTTTGTTTACAACATCTTGTTCACACTTGCAGTTAAAGAATACGCTGGTGTGATAATTGGGGCTCATTCTTTATGGAAATAATGCGGTGCACAGATCCTCATACATAAAAGAACCAGTTACAATCACCCAGAGCAGATTTATTTATAATTTCTAGTCAGTTTGCATCTGTGACACATTTAGCTTGACTTCATCTCTCACTATTTCTATTTGGAAGTTTTAAGCATACAGTAGCATTAAACATTTGTGTATGTTTTGGCCCACTAAGTTAGGGTTGGGTTCCAACTTTAATAGTACTGATGATCCAGGCTTAAGCATGTTCTTGTTAGCTTCTCATTTTAGCAGCGCTAATTAATGTTGTTACTAAGTAAAATGCTCAATCTACAGGTCAGATTAGTTGTAAATCTCAAGAAATAAATTGATTAAAGATGTGTATGTCTTCATCACATTGCTGCATACAAACATTGTCAGTGAGGCGGTGAGTTTATAAGATACAAAAACCAATTTATGACCATTACTAAAGAGCTGCTTCCCTATTATCACCTGTCTCAACCAGTGAGGCAATACAAGCCCCGGCTGACCAATCACAGCACCTTCAGTCCCTCTCTGTATGTCTGATGCTCAGAGCCTTATCAGCATTGTTATAGAGGCAGAACACAGTCCTGCAACCCATAATGCAATGCTGTAATCCTTACTGGCATTCAGCAACATTTTCCTGGATTCTGCGGAAGTCCTTAATCTACCAGTTCTAACAGCTTTGAGCAGCGTCTCTGCTCACAGTCGCTGTTCATTCTATAACAGAAGTACTACATGACATACATTGGAACACACACACGTGCACACACACATAAAGGTATGCTGTCTAGGTGCCCCTCTACTTCCTGACTGTACTGACCTAATTAGAGTCAGACCTCTGTAGGTGTCCTGTAGTTTCTGGTACCAAGATGCATTGGGTGTTTTTTTTTTCTTAGTCCTAAACTTATGATGCAGAGTACCTTGAAGCATAAGAAATGAATTGAACTGAATCTACAGACTTTTACACGCATAACTAAAGCACAACATATTATATGCATCTTGCTATCTTGAGCAGGGTAGTAGTATTTCCCACATCAATAATCCCTTACAAGATTACCAAGTAGAATCCCACATGTTACAAGAGTGGCAAACAGCAAATGATACGCAGCATTAGACACAGAGAAGAGCAGACGGGAGGAAGTACAGAGGGAGGGATGACTGGGGAGGGGACTGTTGAGCTGTTGCCCTGTGTTATGTGTCATGTGGAAGTAGAGTGGAGTGGAGTGGAGGAGGAGGAGGAGGAGGAGGAGGAGGTATCCGACAGCAGGGAAAAGCTAAAACCCCCGGGAGAGGTTTGTGTCAGCCACATGCTCTCACTGGTCCTGCCTCAGCCAGGCCTTTTGTTATGCTGATTTACTCAGCCTTTTGTCCCAGACACACTTATTGTGTGAGTGTATGTCTGTGAAGCGAAAGGAGAGGAAAGAGAGAAAGATTTGGATAGTTTACACACTATATATAGTGTGAATCACACAGTCAGTGGATACAGAGAACAGCAGCACCTTCACAACATCGTGCTGCTTTTGCAAAACTTTGTGTTGTTAATACAGGGTGAAAAAGAAAACATGTGCTTGTTCAGGATCAAAATTAGTTCATGGTGACGACAACAGTGCAATCAATACTACGGATAAAACAAGACGACCAAAGAAGTAATGAACAGCGACATTAAGGGTCCACAGGCATGATGACTTTATTTGTTTCTACTGTGTTGTTAATGACAGAGTATTGTTTTGATTGACTGCCAGAGACATTTCTATGCAAATATCATTAGGTCTCCAAAGCATTAAATTGTAATATTGGAGAATCAAAGAGTTAATTAAAGCAGCTAATTGACTAATTGGTCGGTAAAGAGAGCAGGGAAGATGTTTCAAAATTCATATTTAACACAGAGTGAAATGATGGAGGACTATGAAAGAATAAAAATAAAGTCAAGACCGGAACCAACAAAGACATGGACACTGTGCTGGCACTCGTCACTATAAGAAGTGAACCTAATTAAGGCTATAGAAAGAGACAAGAAATACAAAGACCTAGAGAAAAGGAGAGCGAGCGAGGATGACAGAAGGTGTTCCTCCCCACAGGAGCCGGCCCCTCACACTGACGTCACTGGCAGAGACACACAAAACCACCGCTCTCAGCTGAGCTCCTCACTTGATTTTCGCTCACACACGCTCCAGTGCACATCCGCGACTGCATCAGACGCACCGCTACACTGGTCTGAACACCTGCTCAGCCCCAGGCTGCCATGCGAGGGGCGCGCTACCATCTAGACCCTAAAACTTCACTCCAGCTACAAGAAAACCAGCCGCCTGTCACTCCTGAGGACTGAAACATGCTTTGTCCTTTGTCCTGCGATGGCTAATTCTCTGTGAAGCCGCCAACACTGTGGGAAAGGGAGCGCTCCCCCTACTTCGACCCAGACCCCGACCCAAAAAGCAGCAGATGTGACAGAAGAGCAGAGGCGGAGAGAGACATTGTCTTACGCACCCCTCCTTCCCTCAACTTGGAGAATGCCCAGCTTCCAGCTGGACTGGGTCGCCTTTTGTCTCTTTCCCAACGCTCCCGCTTAAGAGCATAGAGCAGACAGACGCTGACACATTGACCTGCTGCTGAAAGAAGGGAAAGCGGAGAAGAACACTGGGCTCTGTGGAGTTTGGTTCAGTACTTGGACAGCTCCAGCTCCAGCTCCAGCTCCAGAGCAGCAACTGTGCTGAGCGAGCAGTGTGTGGAGGGACCGTTGGACGAGCTGCGCTTCGGAGGGCGACGGCCAGAGATGCAGCCCCCGTGCTCCCTCCCGCTCGGCCCCTGCGGCCCCGCCGCCTCCTTCGGATCGCAGAGCAGCGCCCCGATCCTCCAGCGGCTGGAGGAGAAGCAGCTTTTTGAGAAGTTTTGGAAGGGCACTTTCAAGGCTGTTGCCACACCAAGACCGGAGAGCGTCATCGTGGCGAGCATCACCGCCCGCAGGAGGGTGACGGAGTGAGTTTAAAGTCATTTTAGTCAGAAGAAGCACAGTGAATGGTGAAAAAAACAGGGATCGGGATCTGCCGAGCTTTGCTTTTAATATAGACACAAACACAGTTTCAACCGCTGCTTAGACATTAATAGCTTTTTGTTTGGGATTCATGTTAGTTACTGACTGAAAACCTCCACTTTCTCCTGCCAAGTTCATTCTGTTGCAATTTTGATTTGCTTTTTCTCTACCATTTTATCATCAGTATTTATTGACAACAACAACAACCTGTAAACTTCAGGTTAGGAGATCGTTGAAAAATGTCAGTTTCGTTTTAAACATTTTGATGTATAAAACATTTGTGTGTTGTGTAAAAAAGCTTATACATAAAATACAGAGCATCACAATGTTTGGACCATCTGAATATATTTAGTCTTCTAAGGTCATTTAGTGATAAATACGATATCGATCTAACGTCATACATCTGTATAAAACACACATGATATAGACCCCAAACACAGCTGGCCGTGAGCAGTGTGACGATCAGTTAATTGCCCCCTGTAAAGGTCATGCAGCAGCCTCTTTGTGCCTCTAATGTCAGACCGGCCCCCTCCACCCCCGGTGTCACGGCTTTCTGCCTGTGTGTCTGTTGAAGGAGCAACATGTCACTTGTTTGCTTTTTCACCAAAGGTTAGCAACACTTATAGCCTCAGAGAAAAAGAGGTGGAAAGATGATCCCGTTCCACTTTCTCACTCCCAGATGAATCTCTTTCATCAGGCATCGTCCTGCGTCTATTTGTCACTACACTACACGATAGTGACTTTGATGCTGCTTTGTTATTTATTACACAG
The DNA here is from genome assembly GCF_900634795.4 of Betta splendens. Taxonomy (NCBI): domain Eukaryota; kingdom Metazoa; phylum Chordata; class Actinopteri; order Anabantiformes; family Osphronemidae; genus Betta; species Betta splendens. The sequence continues at coordinate 27,574,197 of NC_040889.2, read as the reverse complement.
TAACAGACAAGAACAGAGAGAACAGCATGTAGGAATTAACGCCATCATACAGACGCGTGTGTTTGCACATATGTATTTACAGATGTCGACGCCCGCCTGGGTGACCTTTGAATGGTTGTGACACCCACTATCAACTTTGTCTTATGTGAAATTAGCGATGTTAATGAGGATTAGAATGGCCCATTTCATCCTACATCAGGCAGACTGTGGAAAGAGACACTGAACCAGATAATGTGTCTTTAATGACTTCTATTACGGCAGGATCAGAATGCTGCACATGGTCTGGTCATAAAAGGCGTTTTTTAGCTTGTGTGACGAGACAAATGACGTTCTTCCTGCAGGAATGTGTCCAAATATGCGTTATTGTGTTGTCTCAGCTTAGCGATCAAACATGTTGCCCACAGCACCAATTTTCCTGTCACACAACTCACAAAAAAGTGTAAAAATAAAGCTAATGGACCCGAGTAGAAAGGAAATGTAATTCTAGCTGCACTGAACTGAGCAGTCTTATAAAATAGCTGGACGCTGGAACGAGGCCGAGCTGTCTCCTCAGCTTTAGCTGCTTCTGGTAGAAATCTCTCCTCAAGTGGCTCCATCCCTCCACGGGCAGCGACCGGGTGACAGTGACGATGATGACGGCAGCATGGCAGCGACAGGCGAGAGCCACGTCCCCAGAGACGGGACATAACGTCGCTAATTCCCCCTGGTCTGTTTGTGAAAGACGGCTGCAGCGTCCTCTGCATCCGCTGCTCTCTCAACCTTTGCATGTGTACATTTGCAGCGGACAGAAATGCAGAGCGACTCGGGGGTGATACGTATTGTAAATAATGAGTAAAACACAACAAACAGCCTGAGAATGTGGATACTGGATGAGGCCCATGCTGCCGCCCCCCGCTGCAGTGCTGATTTTTGCCCAAGCACAGTGTGACTGGGGAATGCTTAGACCATCAGAATGTATAGCCTTAGGGTAGCTCCTCTGCCTCGTTCTCTCCAAGAGGAAACATCATTATTCAGTGTGGATAACTGTGTGTTGAACGCGAGGGGGCATTATGTACAAGAAGCAGAGGGAAAGCAGCGAGTAGACGGAGGCAGAGCCACTGGGCGACGTTTCATGTTCAATCAGCACTGGCCTTTCTTCTGTTTGCACTGTCCTCGTCTTCCTCCTCCGTCCTCCTCCCCTCTCCCCTTCACTCCTGGAATAAAAGTGCTGGAGGGGCCTGAGAGCCACAGAGGGGTAATTAGAGTTTGCCGTTTCCCCTCTGTCTTCTCCTCTTCAGGCCCATCGCACAGACGACGCTGGCTCTGTGCAGTGGGGTGGGGCGTTGCTCAAATCCATTATGACCCAGCAAGCTGTTTTGTTCAGGGGGGGGGGGGGGGTCCTCATTAAAAATGCAGCCTGGCTACTAACTTCGGGTGTGTTATGTGTGTGTCGGTGTGTTTTTGTGGCTTTGTTTACGCCGGTGTGCATCCATGCGCATCTGTACCAGCGATGTTTTTCCAGCGATTGCAAAGGTTTTAAATTAGTGCGAGTGTGTGTGCGCGCACGTACGTGTGCGTGTGCGTGTGTGTGTGTGTGGCTGCCATGTTAGTGGGGTCTTGTCCAACTTCGTGGCAGATGGCAGGCTCCAGAGTGTGTGTGTGTGTGCTACTTTGTGTGTGTGGTGTTGGAGGTTTCAGGCCTCTTACCTCAGCAGATGCCGGTTTAAGGTGAAAGAGAGAGAAAAGGTTTGGAGGAGCTTGTACTCTGACAGCACCAGTGGGAATATACAAAGTAACCAGAACACCGTGGAACAGAGAGTAGTACAACCCAGGTAGAGTCTGAAACGACCATAGAATCGAATTAGCACATTTCATTAAAAGTTCAATAATATATATAACAGAATTTTAAGCCGTACTTGTACTGACACCCTATGGGTGGATATTGAAGGGTAATCAAAGGCAGCTCTGTGAGTGACTGCACCTGAATTCACAATGGAGTTAGTTTAGATCTGCATGAAAAATTAATAAGAAAATATAAACAGAACCCATTCAAAATTATGGGTATAAATAAATGCAACCTTCTACTATTAACATCCACTGTCTGGTTAAACTTCATTATGAACTCCAAAAGTCATTGTGTCAGACTTTATTGTTCATCAAAACACAATCAACTAATGTGCAGTGTTGTTGTTGTTCACAACTTGCATGTGTGACCATTTGTGTTTCCTTTTGTCGCTTCAGTCTTGTAAACATTCAAGGATATTCCTGCCACACGCTGAAGTATAAACGCACAATATCCACATGTCCACCTAAATAAGATCATAAAGGACTGTGTAAAATGTAGTCACAAACGTCAAAAAGGAGCTTTGGGAGCTTCCCTCAGGACCCCGCGTGCCTCTCTCTCTGCCACACATGGTTTTGTGACGGACGGACGGAGGGTTTGTCTGCTGTTGTACATCTCTCTGTCTGTGCTCCTCTCTCCTCGGTGTTGTGTTACTCTCCTTACATCAGCGTCGATCTCCCTCCTTCTCTGTCGGTTCTCAGGGTGTGTTAACGCTCCCTCTCTGTGTCTCAGTCCTATTACCCAGAGCACATGGGATGCTCTGATGCATGCGGACAGGAGAGCAGACGATGAAGGCTGTTCCCCAGGCAGGAATCAGACTTATCACTGAACTGGATTCACACTTGATATTGATTCCCTGTAAGCAGCTAATGTGAATCAAACCAGTGACTGTGGCTCAACTCTAGAAGGACTGTTTTTACAACAACTGAGTGGATGACCTTGCTAATATGCAATTAAGACGTAAATCTAAAAGCACACCTACTGTAGACTGTAGAATGGTTTAGTTGGAAGCAGGAACAGTCTGAGACAGTGCAGTGGCCATGGCTCATCATTTCAGGGTTAGGAACCTCTGAAAACATTTCAAGTTCAGGTACTGTATCCTGGTGTATCTATAAGCTACTCCGTGATTTCTGAGTATCTCGTTTCCTCATTTTTCTGTCATAAATAATTTTCATTTCTTAACGTGGATGTGTGCAGGGTTTTATTATGGCCCAACTCCAAATACAGTAAGTTCCCAGTTGGAGAATGAATTGAAGAACATTTCTGAGCGCAAACCGAAAGTGGGACTGATGTTGCTCTGGTAACTGTTTTAATTACGATTAGAGTTAATCTTACAGGAGGCTGCGTTATCTCCGTTCAACCTGCAGAACTTTGGCTTTTATATTATGTTTTTCACAACAATTTGCTAAATAGAAAAACTTCAAAGGTTAATTCATTTTTTCATTATATCTTCATGAGGAAGCTTATGGTACCATAAATAATTGGTCTATGGAATCTGTCCCATCAGTCACTCAGGCTGCTTCTAAACTAACAATGTAATGCAAAGCTGCTGTTTCTCTTTATCTGCTCTGGATCAGGTTGGGTCAGAATCCCTCTACCGTCCACCTGAGAGTTAAATACATTTAAAAGTTCCCTGATGTGAAGTTGTTCACATTTTTACCACCTGACAGAACATTAGTGCAACAAAGCCAGAGGAACAGACATTTATTGGTTTACAATGCAGAATTACTGTAATGTTTGAGTGGAGGGTTTAAAGGTGCTGTAGGTAAATGCCAGTGACTCAGCACTTACACTGAAGGTGATGCCTTATAAAGTTCACTTTGACATTTCCAAATGTGTCGATCATCCCCAGCACCAGCTGATACTGTACGTTACCACAGCTTTAACTTCAATCACACACCTGTTGATTTTAGGATCCTACGACGATATTATTAACGCACTCCAGTGCTTACCTGTAAAAGGTGTTTAATATGTATGAGCATAATGGTTTTACGCTGGCTGTGCATGAAAGCTGCACAGTCCTCTCAATCTATGATATTTTAATCCAGGAATTTCTTTGATTTGCATACGCTACATACAGATGTAAGGTTGTTTGTGGTCATGGCTTAGAGGATGGAGCTGCTCTAGTAAACTATGCATTTAGGTCCCAAAATTCATCAGCAAGCCCACAATGAACAGTGACATGATAAAATGCAGTAAAATCAGCTTATTCAAATCTGCGTCTCGTGGCAGATTTGTATTATTCATTGTTTTACCCGTCATGGCAGACAGGCAGGCAGCATTTACACAACACAGCAGCGGCTTTAACCCAGATAAAAAGGTACAGTATGACATAAACAAATGGAGACAGGGATATCAGAAGGACGTGGCAGATGTTACATTCGCTTCCACACAGCTGATGCTGTTTGTGCCTGTTGTCGCTGTTTCCTGTCGAGGCAAATGGTCACTCACACTGAGCCCAGTTCTCTCTATAGACCATAGTCATGTTTTTGAGTTCTGTAAGGTCTTAAACCTTAAACCTCACGGTGCCGTCACTTTTGTTGTGAATCAGAGCTATAAAAATAAACTGAATTTCATTTATTGCAGTGTTACAACAGAAACAATCATCACACTCAAAAGTAAAGTAGAAAATGGCATTTGAAGAAATGATGCTGTAAAGACTTCAGATTTATTGCAGCGTGCGTTACATTTGGTGGCCCTTGGCCTCAAACCTGCCAACAATTATTTATCTTGGTCTTGGCAGCAGCAATCTGTCACCTTAACCTGTACTTTCACCTTATTACAGTTATTATATTATCATAAACATAATCACAACCTTTAAAAAGTGTAGGACGTAACACTAGAGGATTCTCCTGAGCATATTTGGTCCTTTTTATAAGAACAAATAGAGTTATGCAGCATTCACCTCATGCACGTGTGACATACGGCACGTTTGGAGACTGACACACATTGCACCATAGGAGGAATTGGACATGATAATTCCTCCAGAGCTAAAAAAGCAGCAGCAACAACATTTCCAAAGATGAAAGCGGAGAGCTGAGCTTTAACCCTTTGCTTCCTGAAACATCAACTCAAAGCAATTTCCCCTCAGGGATCACAGTTCCTAGCCTGTGGTCTACCTCTGATGAAAATGCCACACTCTGCCTCCTCCCGCATCCCCCGTCCAGGGCCTTCGTGCAGAAACGGGCCTGACCTTGTCTGTTTTATAGCCCCCGACCGCATCTAGTCAAAGCAGCTTGTAAGTTAACTGCTCTCACCGCACTGTTCCTTTTATTTATATTGGCTTTTCTTGAAGATATCGTTTATTGAGTCTATGCACACACATAAAAAGTAAAATGTCAAGGTATTAATGGTTCTAAATGTCAAATGTTGTAATGAATAAGACAACTAAGTAAAACAGGAATAATAATATGTCATTTAAAGAGAAAGTCTTCTGCTTCAGCAATTTTTTTAAGCATTAATGACCTGAATAAATTCAACAGAATATTTTTTATCAGAGTTTAAACTGTAAATGTAAAGAAAGCTAGTGCAGCACAGCAGAATGATGCATTCTGGGTCTGGTTAAGTACACTGACATTTAAAAGCAGCTATGGTTAACATAATAAATTGCACTGCTTATTCATAAGTGTGTGTTTACCACTTATGAGTGTAAACTGATAGAATAAAAAATTGAAATAGAGACTTAATTTATTTTTTAAGTCTTTTTGTGGTTTATTGTCTTGTTCGGGCTTATGAAAAACACAATTGATGCCCTGTTTTTAATTTTTCGTTTTAGCTTGCGTTTAGGCTTGTTCAAAGGTTTTAAGATACACTTTGAATTTGAATTGTTTGTACACATTCAAGGTTAAAACCGACTCAGCTTTGGTCATGTACAGTAAACTGAACAAGGCTCTGTGACTCAGTACTGATTGTTAGAGTTACGTACTTTTTTTAAATCAGCTGCTGTAGTTTTTAAATTCATCCTATACTGTATAGAGAAAGAAAATTTCTGATTGTTACTTTTAATAATGTTGAAGCGTAGTTCAAATAAAGGCTGTAATGACGGTCTGAAAAAGAATATGAATGAAGCAAGGGAGAAAATAAAGTAATAAGAAGGGGAGTGACATTTTGGTGCCCAAGGTTATTAGATTTAGCTGAATATCCTATTCGGCCTATGAATAGAATTCCTTCCTTGAGCCTTGGCCAAAGAGAATTGAATTATATGAAGGCACATAATGTACAACATTGAATAAACTCATACTAGACAATGAGAGAGAAGGTGAAACGCTCCTTTGTCCTCTAGTGGCTCCACTTGAAAAGGACATTAGTAAATCTTAGCGACAGTAGGAGATGACCTACTCCTCTGAGCAATTCATTACCTCGGAGTGTGGGGGTACTTGCTCATTACAACATATTATATCTTCACAAACCAGGGACGTCTCCGGACAAGAAAATGGTATGAGCCGAGTCTCATCTTTAACTGCTAATCAGCTGCCCTGCAGCGTAGACCTCTTCCACTAGAGCAAAAACTTCCATCCATTATCCTGACTGCTTTACCTTGTACAGGTCGCAGGAGTGCAGGGCTAATCCCAGCTCCAACTGGGCTGGAGACAGGCTCCACCCTGGACGGGTCCAAAAAAAACAGATGTTTACACATTTACTTTGTGGTTAAAGCCAGTTTAAGTAGTAAATACTTAATTAGATACCCTCACAAAAAATTAAAGCCGTCCTTATAATTTTGTTTGGTCCCACACATACAGTAGCTGTATTCTGTCATGTGACAGGTCCCAAGTTTATATGAACTGGAACATAAATGACAGGAGGTGACAGGTTTTGAATATATACCTGCTGAAAAAGTCATAATGATAATAACATCAGTGGTGCTTCAGGGTACAGACAGATAGTTATTGCCACATCCAACTTGAATGTGCTATGAGGTAGCGCAATCACTCATAATGACAGCAGACTGAAATCCTTCCCCATCTAAAATTGCACTGAGGCATAGTCCCCATTAAATATGCATACACGCTCTAGAGTTGGCATATTGGAAAATCTGAAAAATCCTACATATTAGGCAGAGGATTTTTTCCCCATGGCAGAAAATGTGAGCGGGTCCAAGTCATTTTATTTACTGTGTCCACATGCATCCACACATAAAGTGCATTTAAACAGGAGCTCCAGTTCTCATTGCTCTCTTTTTCGTGTGTTTTCTTTTTCGCGAACTACGCTGTTTTTTTGGTAACTGGACCCCTGAAGCGGTCATAGTATTCATTATGAAAATGCAGACTTATCAAAGTCAGCTCCTCATCACTTAAATTAAATCATTTCAAGGCTGACTGGCTCCCACGTCTCAGCCTCCTCCTCCATTTTTCATTTTCGCTTCTTGCCCATCCTCATTTCGGGAAGACGATCTGCCATTCATGTGAAATTGCCACCATTTGCATAACTGATGCAGGGGTAAGGGTGCAAACTGTGGCCGTGTTGATGTCACAAATGCAATCAGAGATGGGATGGGAGGAATTAATTAGCCTACTGCATTACTTCCTTCCTTTCTGCTCACCCTAACGTCTGCTGTTGCTTCTTGACACTAAATGTCACACTGACAAGTGTTTCCAAAACTGACACTTTTAAGAGTCTTAGTGAAACACAGAAAACCCTATGTTTAAGTTGTGTCTGATATTATGTGCCTTTACATTCAGTCCTTGAGTAAAAACATTTCAAATAGCCACTAAATGCCTACATCAAGGTTTTATCCCAGTAAACTGCTTATGATTTCATTTAGGTGGCCCTAACATTCCTAATATGTTATTGTCCCTGTTTTACAGTATTAAGTCATAAATAAAGAATCCATTTTGGTGCCTCTTGCTTTACTGGTCCTATATGAGTATAAAAACGTGCCCAGCAGCCAGAATTCATTTCTTCAGCTTCCTTTTTAAAGCTACAGTATAATATGATTTTACTGCCTTTCTGCTGTAATGTGACTGTTATATCTGGGGGGTGACACGGTTGTTGATCAGGAACAGTGTTTCCCAAATTTAAGACACTCCCAGTATATAACAGCTACTGTAGTCATTAGTGGCATTATAGCTGCTCCGGGGATGAGTTTCATGTAACAAGGACACTCTGAGTCACAGACAATGAAGCAGCCTTCACAGTTCAGCACTGTCACAGATAATATAGAAAAAGTCTTAGTGAATATCAGACTTGTGTAAAGATACGTGGACTTAAACATACTATATCACTGCAATTGTTATAGAAGAGCTTTCACAAGTGGTTTAACACACGGTGATGTAAAGAGATCTGGTGGAAGCGCTGGTACCATATGGGATGCTCCATCTTCAGTCATGGTTCGAGGCTCGTACAGTCAGATGAGCATAGACGTCTAATCGCAAGCATGAACTTGACTCAGAGCAGTGGACGTTCCTGCCATGTGAAGGTCAAGGACAACCTAGTAAGGAAGGTTGGCCACTATCCAGTGAACAACCTGTGCAGAGGGTGCAGACTTGTTCTTCAAAGACTGGCGCTCACTCTGGGACGTGTGCTACTTCCCAACGTGACCGTTATTCCCACTGACACGCCAGTAGCCGGCACGTCCTACTAAGAACTGGGTAGGACAAATGGAGCTGACAGGTTTGTCGCTCTTCCCAGAGTGAGAAGGAAGTAGAGTAGAAATTTCCTGTTCTGTCAGATTGGATCACACAGAGAAGAGCAGAGCAGTTATGATCCCTCCAGCAAAGTAGCTCCACTCCGTTTAGACTTTTTTCAGAAATGTCTCCATCGCCACCTTTTAGTTGCCCAATGCGTTTTTTGTCATATAGTGGTCCAGGTTTAATGTGCAGCTTTATGTTTGCAGACTACGAACCTTCATTTTTACACTGCATCAGCATATTGGCTGAACACCAGGCTTGGTCTTTCTGTTCCTCTAGTTTGTGGAAATGGCTCATTTCTTCCTTTAATTAAGCTTAGTTGCAGCCCAGCGAAACGCACAGTCATTAAACATATGTTTAATGTGGTCAGTGTGAGCACTTTGGTTGCTGTGGATATCATGAGAGCAGTAATGACTTTGCAGGTGCAGCACTGCAACAGCATTACTGATTTATTCTCGCTATGACTCCATGTTTGAATAGTGGGAGTTTGTTGGTAAAGTGTGTTTGATGATAAACCAGTCAGCCAAAAATAATAAGGTTTTCTGATTTTTGCTTTAATTTACTGTTTTTCATTACTGGATACTGGTGTCGTGTCCTGATTGGATCCTTCTGTATGCGGGTTTAACAGCACATCTGTCTTCTACTGTTAAATGTCCATGTTTGAACAGGTTGTTTTTTCCCAAACACGGCATCACCACATATACCGGTAGCTGCTTCCAAGGCTGTAACTATGAATGAATATTATGTAAGATACTTTATATTACAACCATGTGCTGAAATACACAATAAAATCTAGATTTACTGAGCACAAATTGACAGTAAAACCCTAAAAACGAAGACGTCTATTAGTGTTGAGGATGGTCTGTCGTATAAAGATATGACCACTGCATGCGGAGTTGAATTTATCCCCTAATTAAATTTATCTGGCACAGATCAGGGCTATCCGGGAGCATTCTACCTAATTATAAGAAATGTAATCAATGTCTGGCATATGAGCTAATTTCAGTGGCTCCCTATCATTTTTGATAGAAGCCAGAGAGAGGTTTTTTTTCCTGCATCAGTGAAAGAATTGGTTATCACACTTGGCCTGATTCATTTGGAAAACATGAAAGCCTCTCCGATAGCCACATAATTAAACTGTTATTTTAGGGCATTCAATTTAACTTGGGCTCAGCAGTGCCCTTGTTGGAGAAATAGGATCGCTTTGTCTCAGCATTCTTTTTGACTCAGACAGTTTAAGGAAATCTACTTGCAATAAAACATCAGATCTGACTACAACTGGAAGCTCAGAATTAATGATTTGCTTTGATCCGACCAGGGCGATTCAGAAGTGCCTTTGTCCTCATCTAAATGAGGTCCTGGTTCTGCTACTAAATTATTAAGCTAGTGCTAGAAGTTGACTTTTTGAATTTCTTTTTATCCATTGCACAGAAGAAACTTTTGGCAAAAAGGAAGCTTTTAAATAGTAATCGTCTGAAACATGTTTGCAACAGTCAAGATGTCTCAGCTACAGAACATCTGCCTAAACTCATCAACCACCGCATTGACCTACTTTGTCTTTTAATTGACTATGAAACAGGGTGAGGATCGCATCGCAGTATCTGTCACATAGAACCCATAATTAGCTGAGGTGAAATGATGGGCAGTGATTTACATAAACAAATATATCCTGACTGGTGGCATAATCCTTGTCATGAGGGGCAAAGGGCAAAGCTAATGCACAGAGGTCAACGTCAAAGTCAGATGAACAGAGTAGTGCCTTTTTTACTTATCTGTGGCCTTAATTTATTCAGACTGGTTGATCCAAATGTTTTTGAAATACTGGTGTGTATGTGTTTGTTGATGAGGAACTGTTGGTCTTGTGTCGGTACCAAGTCTGAATGATTAGGTGTAAGAAATAGGTTGAAAAAGTGAGGAAGTTGGTTTTGTGACTTTCCTTCCTTTCTCTAAGGAAACCTCTCAGTTCCTGCTTCGGGTGATTGACATATTTACTTCTTCCTCCACCGTCACTCTCTCCATCTGTCGCTTCCACCAACAACACCTCATCATGCTGAGAACGGTCCGAGAGAGGCAGGAGATTAGGGGCTAATATTGTACTGGAAGGACGAATAATCTTTTCATAAGCTCTGAGGCAAAAGGCCCCCCCCCCTCCCCCCAGTCTAACTGACAGACCGGTTCACTCAGTGATTGACAGCTGCCAAGGTTAGGGTACGCAAGATTGCTGGAGCCAAGTTTAAAAGCAAGTTAGCAACGCGCGCTCGGCCCTCGGGTCATCATTGTGCTATCAGCACTAATCCTGGCCTAAAGCCCCCTTCCACATTCACGTAAAGCTCTGATTGCTCAGGGACGTGAGAAGGTTTTGTAATAATTCCAAGGATATATGGTGATTTTAAATCTGTGCAGATCTATCAAATCTTTAGTTCCTGTTAAAGTTTGTTAAAGTCTTATAATAATCATGTGTAAATTGAATTCTGGGTTAATGATTTCTTTTTTCCTAATGGGTCTTTCTCTGTTTCATCCTTGTCTCAAAGAAATTATGTTGCCTCTCCTCACCGTGCCATAAGCAAGTTGTGTAAATCATGCTAAATTAAGAATAATTTCCCACAGTGGGCAAATTGTGTCTTACAACAGTGTTGAAATACATTATCTAAAGGCTAATATGAGAGAGCATTAACTAAATGACGAGAAGAGCTAAGCAGTACAAAACTATATAAAATGAGTGAAGTGAGTAGTGTACAGAGTCACGGGAAGTGATTATTGCACATTATATTAAATTGCATAGGTTTACACAAAATCTTGCAGAGAAGAAGTTTGCAACCCAACCACTGATACAGTGTGTGAGTTATGGACCGAGGAGGAGTTAAGAGTCTGATTGCAGCAGATTTCTATGGAGCTGAGGGAGCTGGTTTCAACATTATAGTGAGTGATACAGAGAGTGTGACATATCCACTAGACTGTAGTCGCCCCAGTGGAATCCAGCTTTTCATTAGGCCTCCTCAGTTTTTCATAATCTGCATCTGTCTTCTCCAGTTCTCCTAGGAATGAAAGTGGACTTCCTGCCTCTGACTCACTCTTATTTTGTCTTTCCTTTGCAATTAGTTTCTCTGAATAAATACAGGACTTCTATGCTAAAAAGGAGCAAATCAAGTTCGCAGCTGCATTTGCATTTGCCAGCTAGGTGATTTAAAATCATGTTGCCGATACGCTGATGATGTTTAAAGCAGCTGACAGGCTTTGTGCCAGATGCCTCACACAGTACATGCCTTAGGGGATTATTGCTGAACATATCTTATTTCCCAATATGTCTTGTATAGTGGAAAACGATATGAAATATGCAATTTATAATGTTACGCCTTTTTACCTGTGTACCTCAAAGAACGCTTAAAATAGAGCACGAATGGATGTGCTGCATGCACCAATGTTCTGTTACACTAATCCTTGAGACTTATTGAGTTAGAAGCTGCAGGAGAGACTTTAGAACAATTGTTCATAATGACAGAAAATATAAACTATTATATGTTCTATTTAATTTCTGTATAGTTTATTATACAGTGTCTTGCATTTTCCTAGAGAAGTAAATATGATGGATATAAATTTGTAACACACTCGCATAAAGAGCTCATCCTTAAATCACCATCATCATAGTGCAATATGCTGTAATACTCTGCAAGAATATAAGTTTATTTCATAAAAATACCCAAAAAGTAAGCGGGGAGGCAGCGATACACAGGCAAATGTCACTTTGGAGTTTATGCCACTTAACAGAGTAGAACACATGCAGCCTGGCTACGCAATGAATCCTTTAAACAGCACCTTTGACTTTGAGGAGGATTATACTTTTAATAAGGGTTAAGACTCTTTAATTAAGCCAATCATCTCAATCCATGTGGCTTTTTAATTAAGTGTCATGACCGTGTTCTGTTTGTCAGATACATTACTGCAACAATACAAACACTAGAGGCGCATCATGGTGTAGAAGAGTTTTTTGTTTTGATATCATGTGTACTAACATTCATAAAACAACCATGTGTGAGCATAAGGGCACCTATCTGTCACTTTTTATTTAATTTCATTGTTTCCTCGTGAGGAACAGAGGTGACATCGCTAAATAAATCCCCCCAGGACCTTGGTGGCGTTTGTCTTCCCACACACTAAAGATAATGGAATAATTCACTTGCCCTTGAGCCCCTCGCCGTGTGTCCGTACAGAACTCCTTATTGCGTTGGCAGCAAATTGAATGAACCTCCTTTCCATAAAAAGCTAATGGACTTCTCACATGGCCCTCTAAATAACACAGATGCTAGGGGGAGGTGGGATGAACCAATTTATAATCCAACGTTGAAGAAGATGCATATGGAAGGAGAAGGTCACTCATTCATTGATCACTGGTTGCCTCCCTGCAGGGAGATGATAATTATGTGTAGCAACATGGACTGAGGTCACCTCTAGCCAACACCAGGAGCTACAGACTAAAAGCCCTCCACTGCATTTGTTTGGGTTTATGGTGCTGTACAAACCTGTTTCTGCAGAGACATGGATTTCAGATGCACACTATTAGTTACGGTGAGCATGCGCTGAGCATGCTTGTTATGCAAACCAGGCCACGTGAGTAGATCATGATGTTGGACTACAAGACAAATCTCCCAATTAATTAAGAGGGCAGATAGGAAGTAAAACTGCCATCTGGCTTTTACATTGTAACTCCGCTAGAACAGCTTCAAGAAGGAAACTCTTCACCTGTAAATGTTACAGAAACTTATTGGAAATTACCTCTTGCCTCTTGGAGTTGCAGATAAGTAAACAGTCCTAACCCTACACATTTTAGCTCAATATGAGGCAAAGATAAATGTTTTTGGACTAATCAGTGACAACATTTTTTACATCTTGCCCATTTATTAATTTAAACTCTAGTAAACTTGCTGGTAAACAAGCTACGATCACGTTTACTGACAAAATTACAAAACTGTCTTAAAACAACATGGAAGAGTTCAAAGGTCAACATCTCTGCAGCAGCTTCCTTTTCATGCTCAGACGTTCAGGATAAGAAGATCCTTCCAGAGAATTATGGACCACCGTGTCTTTTTTGATTCTAGTAGCTCATGTCAGCTGCTCTCCTTATCTTTTACAGGCTAATGGTATTTCTGTCTTTAAAATTAGATCAAGGCTACTAGACAGCCAGCAGCACCCACACTGATTAGCATCAAGGGGGGAAGGGGGAGGTGGGTGGAAGAGGGGGCAGTCAGTGGGAATCTTGATTGCTCTCTTTAGTCGTTGTTGTCTGCGTGCACTTTAAGACGCTTATTTTAGATGTCAATGCCATCTTGCATGACTAAAATAACTCTGCTTGTAAGTTTTTCATCATTTTAGGCCTTTAAAGTATTTCTGTGCACATTCCTAGCGTAAAGTATATCTATACATGTATAACGGAAAGTAGTACGGTAAATACTAAATCTCTGCCAGCAGCAGAGTGGTGGACATTGTGGAATGTTGCTGTAAGATACAGACACTGGCTAAAATAGTTTCTCAAAGGACGGCGCAGAGACATAAACTAAAATGATAGAGATACTGTGAAGAATGCATGTGGGTGAAAAGGAAGAAAGTGAGGTCCCACTGTGGATACGACAGCCGTAGCCTTCAGGGTGCAGCAGAGGACGTGGGAGGAGGTTCTGACTTTGATGCACCACACACAGCCGTGTTACGGGACCGCAGAGCTGTACTTAGCTGTACTCACAAAGCCCAGACTCTGATTCTTGGACGGCACTCAAAAAGACAGAGACAGAAGGTTGAAGCAGCACGGAGTTGAACGCGTGAGCCTGCGGTTCCGACATGGGCTCACGAGGAAGGCGGTGCGGTAGTTGGCCGGAGGCTCCATGTGATGTCGGGCACTGAGACACATTTATAGCCTCCAAACAACCCAATGCTGTTTGCTGGCGCTACCGGATGCTGTGCCGACCATCTGCCCTTGTGGCAACCCGATAGGTGTCTGGAACAGAGCAATGATGAAAATGTGAGAAAAGGTTGTCAGTGCTAAAAGCAGCATGATAAGACAGTCCGTGCACAGCGGGGGAATGTAATGAGCACAGGAGACGGGCACTTTAAGCTTAGGCTTGTATGTAGCTCTTATACTTTCTAGAGCTTTTCTACATCATCATCATCAATGCAGTTTAAGTTCTTTTCTGCTCAGTGAAGAACCTGCTTAGGTTTAATTTAAATTACATTTCTTGAATCCAATCAACTTTTTTTGCCAAGGCCTCATTTATAATACACAGGCCCCTTTGTATATTGGACTGTGGAAAACAACATGTAACAGAAGAGTTAATAAAACACAGTTACCCAGGAACCCATATTACGTGTGGCATATTTTTAGGCCTCATCCCTCCCTATATCAGATTGCACACTGCTCCTACAGCACAAGGGCACATAAATCCACCTGAAGCAAAATAGGAAAAAACTCTGGTCAATTTTCTCTTCCTCTGCCCTTGATTATCTCACGAGGGAATAAATCTCAGGGAATGTGTTCATGAGCAGAGCTTGGTGAATAATTTACATGGTTCTTTTCATTGTAAAGGGCGTCACAGCTGAGTATGAGGCTGAAGAAAAGGAACGGGAGCTTGAAAGTCTGAAGTAATTGAGCATGTTGCTTCATTCTGAATCCGTTCTCTAATTACCGGCATACATCTAGATCTTGTCAGGAGTTTCCTCACTCTTTCTCCCACACAATGTGTCGACTGGCCCATTGAGTTTCATTCTGCCTGTCATGGCTGGCTGCAGACCTGATATGTTTACTGACACAAATTAGTGTGGAACTCTTGCAGCTCATTAAGACAGGGGCAGATTGAAATAGCAAAATGGAGGTTCCAGTCTGTTTGGCCATTGAGGTCTGTGCACCTAGACAGGTGTGTGGAGAAACCCTTAAGTTGATGCCTGGAAATATTCCCAGAGAGCAACTACAAGGAAACGTGATGGTGGATAATTGGAGACAGAAGTGGGAGAAGGCAGTTCAGAAAGGTCCTCCAAGCTCACAGCTCTGACTACTGGCCTGTCAGAGTACGCTTCAAATTAGCTCCTGCGTCAAGGAAAACTTCTTAATGGTTTCTTTGCAGTCACTGGTAAACATTACTTGTATAATTGGCTAATTAAGTTTCAGCCAGATGGCAGTTTTATTTTCTCTGTTCTGTATTAATTGGAAGAGGTGTGCTGTGAAAGTTAAAAATATTTGTTTAGCTTCTCACAGAAATGTGATTCTCCTGCACGAGTCCAGGATGCACAACTGAAATGGAGCGAGGAAGATGTCCAATCGTGAAGCCATCTGTCAGCTGCCGTTTGAGTGAGCAAGTTAGACTCAAGTCCACTGACGGCGGAGACTTGCAGGCTCATTTTTCCCCCATCCAGCTTCCCATTAAAGACTCGAGTCTTTGTTTCCTGCTTTGGTCAGACTCTGCGGGAGCACCTTCCGCCAATCATCCAGAGGATTTCTCCCCAGCAGCTTCTTCCTGATGCATTGTTCATTTGTGGTGTCATCGTTGTGCTAATTAAAGACGGTGTGCCGTGATTACTGCTCCATGCACTACACATGCATTAGCATCTGCAGAAGGCTCTTGAGTAATCTCCTTCACACAGGAAGAAGTGCAGTGAGGAAGTGTGCCTCACAAGCTGCTAATTAAACCCAACTATGCCTGCTTCTATCCCTTCGCCTCCACACAAAGAACCCTCTAATCACTTCTAACTCGATTTGGAAGCAAGCAATTCATGTACACGTAAGCTTTATGATGCGTGAAAGGGGAGAAATACTACCAGTTTAGATGTTAACAGTCTGGGCTAATGGGACTGTGCCATGGCAGAGTTATTCCTCCTAATGCCTCTGAATGAGCACTATTGAGTTTGACCACAAAGAGCATAATCACTATGATGACAGTGACGGCGATGATGATGGTCATGATGATGATGGCGATGGCAGCACCACCGTCCTTTATGAGCTTTTGCTAATTAACGGTGAAGCGAGCTTTGTTGTGTGTGTTACTTTGTGCCTGTGTGAAAATGTCTCAGATCTCTTATTGGTGCTGAACTGCTGCTGCTGCTGCTGCTGCTGTTGGTTTTGGCGTCGAGCTCGTCATTAGAATGAACCTTTTTTGAAATAATGTACTTCTCAGGCCAAAGCTGTTTCTAAAGTCGAGGCATCTGATGGACTCGTGCTTCTTTTGTCAGCAGTAGTTCACATGGACCAGCTGTGATTTGAGCTCACATCTGGAACGTTGCCACACAGACAGCGCTGACACATACGTGATCATGTTTGACATGTCGTCCAGTCGCACTCTGTAGCTGCTGCAGCTCATCTTATAAAGATGTTATTCAAATGTTAACATCCCCTCAGCCTGCAGTGGCTCCTGTAATGAAGCACAGTGCTTGTGAAGCTGAACACTAAGAGTGTGATTTGATTTGATTTGATTTTAGTTTGACAGAGAGAAGGCAAATAGAGAGAGCTGCCAATAAAATCTAGCAGGTTTACCCAAGTCCAACAAAGCCTTAAGGCGATGACTCACTGGCTACAAAATGAATTTACTTTGCAAAAGGGTTCATCCTTCAGTCAGTTCTACAGTTCTTACATACAGAACTCTGGACAGGAACGTCCTGAGCTGTTATACCCTGGATATTCCGAATTCAGAGTTATGTTCACAGAGAACAGCAAAGAGTTTCTTGAATTATGATACACCTGCACCAGGATAGCAGAAATCTTTGAGCTGAGTTTGCAGTGTTTAAGGGATTTTAAAATATGATGGTGCCTCACAAAACCCATTTTTAGAAAACATTTCTTTAAATTCTTTATGCGGCTATTTTATTTATTTATTTAATAATTTCAGCTAAAGAGAGTTTTGCCCTGTTTTTACTAACCAAACTGACCTCATTAAAACTGTCAGCAAATCCCTTTACATAATATGAAGGCAAAAGTTTGTAGTGATGTAACTACATCATCGGTTTTATGTGATAGTTTCTCTTGGGAAATTAGCATTTTGATTACTACTTTGTATGGAAAGCAGCTGTGGATGTGATTGGAGGTCATAAAGTTGCTCCTGTGTCATTAGGCTCTGACTTTCGATCACAGCCTCACATTCATGCGGCAAAGTGGAGATTTCTGGCACAACTTCACGCACTGACAGGGTGCATGGATGACAGAGAAGAGAAAGGTCTCGCAGTACTCAGGATTAAGAACTATTTAAACAAAAGATCAATTGCATTTTGTGGACATGCTTTTCCAAAAAACGACGTGCACTGTATGTGTTATTTCCCCAAATAAAAATGTCTTAATCCTACCCCTAACCCAGAGCGGCAGGTAAATACCGAGTGAGGTGTGAGCAGAAGACAAAGCTGGCTTCGTGGTGACTGGCGTGAGGTGGTGTGGAGCTCCAGTTGTTGGGTAGGCGCTTCGCTGGCCGGCGGCAGGGAGTCTGAGCCCGTGCACTCATTTGTTCTTCTTAAGAGATTGCTGCAGAGTGGAGACCGCTTTAATTTGGCTGGTGTGTGGTTCACCAAGTGGTGGATTTGGTCGTACTATAATTACTTCTTGTGCTCACCTTGATAAGGAAGTTGCTCTCATTTTATCATCAGGACACAATAACTGAATAAACTTCACCCGTTGGCCTGCAGCATACCTGCCTGCTGGATGTGACTCACTGACTACAGGTACCAGCAAAGCGAGGATGTGCCTAGAAGCCACATATCAAATCAATAATTAAATTGCCCAGTTTGTTTTCAACAAGAGATTGAATAACTTTGTAAAGCCACAAAGGGCGAATGGTGAATAAAAGAGTTTAATTAAAGTAGCTTGTAATTATTACTTCTTTTTTACTTAATTTCATTTTCATGCTAAATTCTAGGTGACAGTTGCTTCTTGAATTGATTACAAATATATTATGAACCTTGAAATTTATACAGAAAAACAGACGCCTTCCTCATCGTGACAATATTGCAGCTTAACGTGGTCTCAAAGCTTTATACTAAAGTTGTATGTTAGATTTTGATCAGACTAGCAAAGACTGGAAATTCCCTGGAGCCACTGATACAGTACTTCCTAAGTAAGGCTCAGCAGCCATTAAACCTTTGATGTTCATTTCTATCACTCTGCCTTCCCATCATGCATTGGAAGGAAGGAGAGGCAGCCAATTTGGGTCTGATATTAGCAGCCCAGAAGGATTTGCATCCATCCTTGCAATGTATTCTGGCAAGAGGAGTGTCACCAAAAATCTATTACCCATCCGCACATGAACGGGAGAAATCATTTTGGAGGAAATGCATGAGAGGTTATTTTCTTAGCCATAAGAAAAGAAACAGCATTCTAACATGACTCCAGTGGACGAGAGAAACTTTCCAGCAAATGCATGCTAGATTAATTTCACAGCAAGTGTTATAGTTTTATAGCGTAGGTTAAAAATGCTTCCTACAGTTCTAAATGTCATTCCATCAATCTAAAGTGCTCAGCACACAAACATTATGGCATTTTCCTCAAGTCTTAAAGCAGCTTTAATGATCAAGTGCTTGGAGCTTTTGCTTCTGTCTAATTGATTGAAACTGCTTCGTAGCCTGTGTTTGTGTTGGTTGCTTCCAAATGTCGTAACACTGAATCCATAATACTAGGCATAAAAATGCCTAAAAGTTTCAACAGGTCTTACGTTTTTACATGTTTACCCTGAGACCCATTGGTTTGACTTTCTCGTGAGCTTGATTGCTCAGTTGTGGCCTTTGACCAGTTGACTAGTATATTAGTTGTAAAATGAGCCACGGCTCCGTGGGACCATCCCACTTCCTGCTCCTTAATTGTGGCAGTTCATGTCTTTCCTGGTAATTTTACCAGCTATCATTCCTATAATAGTGATAATCAGTTGTTCCTGGCTGCTTTGATAGGGATAATGAAAAGATTATTGGCCTCACTGAACCTCACGAGTGGCTGGGGAACTCTTAAATCATCTGCAGAAATGGAAAAGAAGAATAAAATGCCTCAGTTCAGGACACTTATGCAAATTCCTCTTAATTCCTCACAGAATGAGGGTCACGCGAGTTCTTCCTCGTTATCAGCTGCAATTGACTTGTCATGTTTACAAGCTTTTAACTTAGACCAGACCCCCTTAAGTGCTAATTTGGACAATTTGGGAAGCTTCCACTTAATAATCAGGATGCTTGAATTGTTAGACTGAAGGGCCACTTCACTCTACATCACACTCTGAGGAACTGTTTTTTGCAATATACTCTATGTAGATGTTTCTTTGAAGAGTTCTGCCATTAAAGTCAATATTAAACTAGCACGAAAGCAACCAGACTTCAATCTATAATTTCAAAATGACTTTTTAATTTTGGTTTACATCATATTCTCTTTGGAAATCTAGAAAGAAAATATTGACTGGTAAATGTGTTTGGGCTTAAATTCTCCATGCTCTTGTTAAGACTTGTCAAACTGATGAATCATCCATCGACCCTCTGATGTTGTTTTTCTGTTGTTGCTTTAGGCTTTGCTGCATTGATCTTTCTCGTTTGCCACAGTTTGTTATTCACTTGCTCTATTAGCTCTGAGTCGTTCCTGCACCCAGCAGGACGGAGCACCTGTGACGATGGCATGGAAACCAAAATGAGCGGGTCACCAGTGGATCTCTGAAGGCTAAACTGTGGCCGGGCGTGTTTTGTACTGATGTGTCCCAGGCATCATCAGGGTGAGAGGAATGGGTCATCCTGCAGAGGTTACCATTCTATCACTGGGTTGAGCATTTAACTACACCACCTACTACCTACTACTGTCTGCAAAGGAACAACATACACATTTTTATAACCCCATCAGCTATGAAGAAGCACCAAGTGGTCCAATAATGGATTTTTTATTATCTTTAATTTAAAAATACATTTTAACCAGTGTGTGTGTGTGTGTGTGTGTGTGTGTGTGTGTGTGTGTGTGTGTGTGTGTGTGTGTGTGTCCCAGCATACACCTGAGGCCCGTATGTGTATGATTAAAGAAAATAAATGAAGCTAAATAGATATTGGAGGCAAAAGTTGCCTGAGTGTATTGATTTACGCTGAGAGCATGATCAGATGAAAATCACAGAATAGAAAAGGCACAAAATCCCCTTGAGTTTTTCTCTCTGTAAAACAGTGGGACATCTAGATGCAAAGGTTAGAAAGAAGTAGTTGCGTTCAAGTGTTTTGTGTCCCCACAGATCCTCATGCAGCACCGCACACACTCCTACGCCCCCGAAGACCCAAGGAATTAAGCTGTCAAGCCGTTTTCTTCACGCGCTTGGAGTAAACACTTGATTTGGAATAGCAGAGTGCAAATGCAGGCGTAATTTGCAAAATATAATTGGGGCAGCTGAGAATGTAATCTGTGTTAATCGCCGGTGTGATTTTGACAGCGTTTTAATGCAAACGCTGGAGCCGCGTAGCACAGTTTCAGCCAGTTAGTCTAATCGCTGCCTGCGTGCGTCGTGCACCTGTACTATATCAGCTGATGCTGTGAGTCTGATGCGCTGGTGTTGTGCAAAGCAGGTGGCAGCTCCTGGCAGATACAACAGCAGTTCATCTCAATTTCACATCTTAAATGGAGTGTGGACAATGAAAGTGTGTACAAGCGATGATCCTCCTGTGACTCTGGCATTAGATACTGTTTAATGAATGCGGCACAGACCCGGAGGATCAGCACAGGCAGATGGTTCAACACAGTATTTCATTTTAGCATTTTCATTTTTTTTTAAAACCAAGGTTGTCTTCATTTACAAAATAAAGTCCTTAAGATGAAGAAAATAGATTTAAGATATATTCATATAATTTAATTCACTGTCAGATACAATAAAAAAAATAAACTGCAGCGCTCGTCACTCACTGATGTGCTTTTAAAAGTGGAATAAATGCCTAAGATACATCAGCAAACACACACAAGAAAAGAAAATGTTTTTATTAATATAAAATTAAATGATAAACTGACATTATATTATATTCATAAATTAGGACAGGCCTATTCAGGACATATTCAGGATTCCCCCTCGTTAAAAAACAATCTTTGTCTTCGCAACATGCTTCCTGCACCATCTGTCAGCGTCCGGTGGTGTGTCCGCTCGGTGTGACGGTGAAGAGAAGCGTCCTGTGATGGAGTGAGAGGAGCCCCACGCTGAGAGGATTCCTCTGTGAGTTTGTCACAGCGTGGTCACTCCTCTCAGCCCCCAGTGACATTAGTCACTGCGAACGCATGTGAGTGGAGTGACGCGAGCAGAGAAAGAGGTCAGAAGGCTGCTACCTCCATCCTTGCATTGCTATCAATCAGTGCCTTAATTCAGCAGTGATGGTACGGTACAGTAAGCGAGACGAGCCCGGGCTGTGACTCCATTTTACCTGTATTGTGGTAAACAAATCCAGTCAGGATTTTGGAGGATTAGTGTCCAGGTAATTCTCCGTCATCGAGTGCTTTCACTTAATCCTCTCAGTGTTTGCATTCATTTAAGGCTGCCAGCTCGGTGTTTTGAATTGTCCCTTTAAACGCCTGTGCCGGCTGCCTGGCTACGCGTCGCGGCCAGGATTCTCCGTGCCTGAGGCGGGACCGCATGCACGTGTATGCACATCCGTGAAGGAGCGCGAGGCGCCGCCTGACGGGTACAAGCAGCCGGCGATAAATCCCCCGCTTGAAGTTAGGGCCATAAATTGCACGGACGGATCAAGGGAGTGTGCATCCATGATAGCAAAATCGATTTCGTTTAGAAGTCATCAACCGTGTCTGTTAGAGTGACGAAAGGTAACAAAGGAGCGGAGGCGCCAGTGAAGGGCTTTGGGACAGAAAGTGGAGCAGGTGTTTGTCATGGACGCACACGTCGAGCATGCGCAGCTAACCTGAAGGTCAGATGAACAACCTTCACACCAGCAGAGTTCACTGTCTGACTCTTGGCTTCATAGATGTCGATTATCGATTCTGATTTCCTAAAAATCCTTAAATGATCCTCTAATGAGTCTTATCTTTCTGTCTTAATGATGCTACTTATTCAGTGTTTTAACATTCATTCATTCATTCAAAATGTTTAAAACTGGGTTGAGGTTTATTTGTTGGCGTTTCGTTGTCATACACTTTCAGTAGAAAAGCACAAAGAACATTAGAAACATTCAGCATGTTCCAAAGCTCCTCCTTGATCACACTAATCAAGCGTCCGGTGGCTGTCGTTATCTCCCCTATCACCTTTCAAATCCGCGGTCATGTCGGAGCACCCTGTCTGCCGCTTTACATTATTACTCCTCCGCCCGGGGCACGAGCTCCTACGCACAGAAAGTGAAGGTGAGGCAGATAGGAAGCGACGGCTCCTGTCTGCTCGTCGCAGAGGGAAGAAGAAGAAGAGGAGGAGGCAGCGCTGACGGCCTAATCTCTGGCTCTGATTATCTTCTCATTACAATCAGACGGGAGCCACTCGAAGAAGAGGAGAATGTGTAATTATGCTCAAATCTCCCATGACTAAAACAGAGGATAATAAGCAGCCCTAGAACTGTGTACTCACATCTAATCATTCAGTTTAGTTATTCGTTCTGCAGCCGCATTTAACTGTGGATGGAGAATTTAGTGAGGTTCAGGAAGTGGTTTAATCATTTAATAACGCAAACATCTAAAAATGAATTGCTTCAAATTTATAATAACATGTTTAACTACATGGAACTTATTGTTCCTCTTGAATTTGCTTCTGCGTTAATATAAGCTTAAGACACAACGTTTCACGTCTTCCACGTTTTCTTCTGGACCGGCACAAGATGGAAAACGCCATCTCCTAAAATGTCAGGCCAACTGAAGCATGTAAATAAGTACATTTCAATTGACACCTCGATTTGAATGACCTCCAGTTTTCATAGAGAATGGCTGGCAGGGAGAAATGGAGGGGAATAAAATGCACGCGCAGTAGACCAGGGGGAACACGGCTAACCAAGCATGCTAAATCCCCCTTCACTGTCATATGATGGAAGCATTTACTGTGTGGGCAACTTGAAAACCACTAGAAAAAGTTCTCATGAGAATGCGCAGGCTGGACTAAGCCCTTTGCTTCCTTACAGTGTGGAAGCTGCCACCTCCTGCCAGCCCCTTAAGACTGATGAGAGGACGGCGGTGGACGCTGCGGACAGAAACGGCTGCGTCAGAGCAAAAGGACGCAAACGCCACGGCCATCGCAGGCTCAGGAGGTGGGTCTTCATGCTTTAACAAAGGTCTGGAAGGTCTAGAAACTCAAACGAGGCCTTCAGCAGTTCTCCCAGATGACGTGACTCAGTGGGAGGTAATCGCTGTATTCTGATGGGGGGAGTGAGGGGGGTAAATAGTCTTATCGTGTCCGAGCCAAACACAAAGAGTAAATTCCACACTGTGTTACTCACATCGTCTCTTCCACCATAACCTTAAACTCAAAGCCTCTTTTACACGCTGAGGATAATTTTCAGGTTTTCTTCTTCAGAGGTGAGAAAATCAATTCAGGAAGAGTTTTTTTCTGAAGAAGCCTCCTGATTCATCTAACACCTCCCAAAGCCTTTGGAGCTATGCAGCAGGAAGCGGGCAGTGATGTGTAAAACACAACGTAGGCTGGATCTGAAGCGTCGGAGAGCTTCATAAACATAAATCACTTCTCGTTGTGTGAACCTAACCTGGTGGATGCTTCACTTTGTGAAAGTAAGAACCACAGGGAACACATAAGCATCCAATCTTCTAGTAATAGTGTTTCTGATTCATGCAGACATGAAAATATGAGAAAAATGACAGATATTAGTCATTCTTGGAATAACTTTACTTAACTCTGTTAGAGTTAAGTTTGTAAAATCATCACCTAAACATGGCCTTGGGTTGAATGTGGATGAAACCACGTTACCTGGGATTTATGCCATTGGTCCTTGGATGTATGAGGTGAATGTATTTAAAGGTTGTAAATGCTAGAATGGGTTAAACTTCACAGATATAATTACTTCGATAAAACCACAAGTCACATCTCTACCCACAAGGTCAAAAGGTGAGAGCAAAACGTTCCTTCACACACTGATTCCAGTCTCCTGAGGTCATGTGGAGCATGACCTCAGGACACGTCTCTCAATAAAACCCACAGTATGAAAACCAATTAATAAAAAGCAAGGAAGAAAAGACAGGATGGTTAATTTCCATTTAGAAGAGCTTTGTCTTAATTACAGATATCTTGCCTGAAAAAAAAAACTTCTCTATAGAGACATTTATTTTTTTAATTGTCATCGAGCTAATTGGACATTGGTCCCAAATATGTGAAACTACACGCTTTGACTTTGACTTTATCTGGATCATTACGCAGCCCCAGTGTGTTTTATACCGTAGTTATTACCAACCTGGTTCGTTATAAACACAAGATTACAACTGTACTAAGCATAAAACAGAACCTGGTTTCCTGTGATTTGTACTTTGTTTATATAAGGATCTATACAATAAAGTTACATCTATACATTTATAGTTTACCAGGAAAAAAGCAGGGGATCGGCTGCATTCAGCATCAGATGTTCTCAAATCGTGTTTTTATACTCTATTGTTTTGCACAATCACAATCTCAAGTGTAGCTGGCAATTGACTGCTCTCTCATTCTCCCTTTCATTCTCTCCACCTCATCAAAAGGAACCATTTCTGCTGGCAGGAAGAAATGCAAATGCTTGCCTTGTGCTTTCATCCTACATGGCCAGAATGGTAGAGGTGTTAATGAGTGACAAAGTGTTCTCATTACTAGGAGAGGGTACTTGGGCTGGGTCTGTCTAATCAGCCCTAATGTATTTCAGTTCCTAATGCTCCCAAACTGCCGACTACACCAAGAAGAACCATTTATTACAGCAAGACAGTCTTCTGCATCCAATGAAGCAGGCACATCGTCTCGAGAGCTCTGTGCTCGCATACATCAAGGACGAGGGCAGTTTATCACTGTCTGGATCGGTTCTGCTCATAGTCAGCTGTGCTCATGACCCAGCGTTTGCATAACGTAAAGGTGCATTTCCAAGAGTTAAACATATTAACCCTCTAGTGAGCTAAACCTTATTTTGTGCTATGAAAATCTCAGGATTGATCTTGATAGTGTTATTCTGAAGATACATTCATTTTTAATGCTGCCTTTTATTCACAGCGCTGCTGATTTACTTGTTTTTGACAGTGATATGGAGGAAATTAAAATTTGAAAGCCCACATTCATTGTAGCGTCAACACTGACGTACACAGATTCAACATGACAGATTGTCGCCTGCGTTTTATGAGCTTGCAGATGTTATACATTAGTTTCATGCGTTCATCTCCTCATTAGCAGCAACCCTGTGCTCAAAACAAGCACTAGCTCCACATGCATAAACCTGTTTAATTTCTATTAATACGACAACTCCATCCACTGTGGATGTGCTGGGAAGTCTGCCTTAGATTAAAGCAGTGCAGCATGTGTAGTGTCTAACTTTCTCCTTTGCTCCCATCCTAATTATTGCTGCAGCTGGAGGTCACCTTCCAGTCAAATCTAACTTTGGCTTGTAATAAGCTGCTCGCAGAGATTACCTGTGGAGATGTCCTTATTTTCCTCCTCCTCATAAAGAGGTGAGGCAGCCAGAGTAAACTGCATTTAAACGCATCTACCTGCACATCTCCTCTTCATTCTGTGCGACCCTACACGCTGCCTGCTCCCTCCTGCCTTTGCTTCTTATAAATTTCTGTCAGACTAGACTTGAAAGATCCATACGGAGTTCTGGTGGTACTTCAAAGACTTTCATCCCCTTTTCTACACAAGTCACTTTCAGAAAGTAAATAAAATGGATCTCCTGACAACAATCAAGCTGGTCAACAGATGGAATCTGACAAGGCTTTTTTTCTGTGTAATGATGAGGCCTGGGGAGAAGAGTGGGAAAACTCTGTCTAGCATGAAGCATGAGAATGTGTGTCCATGCATAAAAATGTCTTGAGGAGTGTTGTGTCCATGAGAGATATACGGCAGCATGCAAATGCATCACAGCCATGAGGCACCATAAACCGTAGACGTCAGCGTCTCCGTTTCAAACAGAACATTACAGATCTGCAGGTCTGTTAGAGCATGAGCTGTCAACAAGCTATTTTCCTACGGGGACAATTAAAAATACTATCCAGTAAAAGTAATACTGGCCTAATGATTGAGATGTGCAGAGCTGCTGAGATTTGCAACACCTTCCTAACGACAAGGGCTTATGAACAGGTGCATGTAACTGCAATATATATATATATATATAAAATCATGAATGCTGACAATAAAAATCCAAAGGAAGAATAAAATAATTTGATAATTGGCCAATCAAAAGCACTGCGGTGCTGTTTTACTCCTTTCCACAGGTCATAAAGGCAACCGCTCATAGAAAGTGCTGAAGGACTGGTTCTGTGTGATGGAGGCAGATGATCAGAAAGGACTAAAGAACCAATGGCTTCCAGGTGGTGGAAACCTCCACATACTGTACATAGAGCACCTGTAGGAGAGTATCGGCTGGTCAGTCGTCATCAGTCTTGATTTCGGGCTTCCTCACAGACATGCGATCTGTTTGTGTTCTCAACTGCTCTGGATTGGGTTTTATCATTTCGTTATGAGGGGATCATCTCATAGGGGACATTTGGCTCAGAGATAATCTTTCTTATGCCGGTTCTGAGAGGGAATCAGGATGAATTTATGCAAAGTTACGTGATGCGTGTTGAGTCATGTGGATTATTGTTTTACTCTGCTCGTTCTCTTGAGGTCATTTATTTGCGAAGAATTAAACAAAAAAATTGGAAAACAAGGTTGTTGTTTGTAGTCTATCAGTAACAGTATGACGTTCACAACTGTTTCTCTTGTTCTCATCTCTGTAGTTGATGTGGATTCAGAGACTGAAGACTATTATAGGAGCAGTTTCACGCTTGGTTTGATTGTGAAGTGAAAAGCAAACTGTTATCAACACCTACAGTCTGTGAAATCAGAAGAATTACAGGAGATGAGGAAATTGTTTCAGTGAAAGTTGACACATTGTATAAATAGTGCTCCTCACTACAAGTCCACACTTTTTGAACTGTTTCACTGATGTCATCATTTTAGGTTCTTATTTACCAAAGTGCTGGCTGAAACTGTTACATGAGCATTTTAGTGCTGTTATATTATCATTATTATGTCATTATGTCATTACTTCATCACATACTAGAGGCAGCTGTTTAGCTAGTTTGGTTGCTCACGATTCAAGTGTTAAACAAATTCCAAGTCCATACTTTATTCATCAGATGCTGTGACTCGCTCTTTGCAGCCATGATTCAACATTTCCCCTCCCGGAAATAAACACTGAGCTGTCCTCTGCGCTCTGTCTCTGCCTGCAGCCCTTCCTTTGATGAGGAACTCTCGCCTCGGCCCAAGGCGAAGAAGAAGAAGAAGAGAAAGTCAGAACGCAAGAGAAAAAGGAAAAGGTCAGCTCCCAAAATTAGATGGCTCTGCAGTGAAGTGTGCTGCTGGACACCTTTGTCGCGTAAATAAGTGCGAGGTGCACAGGAGCATGTCTGCCGCTCCCTCGAGTTCATGTTTACTTGGTCTCCTGCTTCAGGTCACGTTCCCGCAGCTTGTCGCCCCTGAGGAAGAAGAAAAAGAAGAAGAAGAAGAGCTCAAAAAAGAACAAGCGGCACAGGTAGCGACTGTTCCTCCAGCTGTATTAGAAGCATGGCCTGGTATTTATTCTGAGCTAAGCAGAGAATGTTGTCCATTCCAGGTATTCCTCCAAGAAGTCAAAGCACAGGTGTGTATGGGATCGTTGTCTAAATGTAAATGCTTCCACCTGACAAGCAGCCACCGTTGTGCTCCTTAACATTCGACACTCATGAGTTTATTCTCTCTCATTCCACCAGCTCTTCAAGTCTAAAACATAAGAGGAAGGATGAGCGCAAGCACAAGAAAAGGTCAGTCTGTGATTGTTGCATCAAAATCACACACTCTCTAATCCCCACCCCCACCCACACACCCCCTGCCTTGTGCCCTGTCCCCATGGTAAGCACATCCACTCCTCACATTCCTCGCCGCTGAGGGGAAAGTGAGACGACGGCAGCTTTCACGTTTTATGTGTTTGAGCAAAGTGCGGAGAGAGAACCCTTGCAAAGAGGAGAACAGATTGAAAACGTGAGCCTCAAAGACAGGACGAAAGGCTGAAAGGGGGGAGGAGAAACCAATTTCATGCTGTGATCTTGCAACATTTTCTAATTCAGCATGGGATGAGCGGGCTGTTGGTAAACACAGAGGCCAGTTCAGCTGCTGCTTTGCAGCTCACTGCAGCGTCTCGCTCCTCCTTTATTGTCCAGTGTTCAACTACTTCAAAATACAGCCTGCAAGAAGCTGTAACTACTGTAATATTTTAGTTGGTCTGGTGTTTCTTCAACAGGGGAAACTGAGCTAACGCTACTAGAGCTCTAATAAGGGTCACATGCAAACAGGAGCTGTGCTCACATTCTCCACATTTAGAAACATACGTGTATAAAAGGTGCTGTTAAGTCGAGTTTTCTTTGGATGACAATGTATCTATGGCACAGGAAGTTCTAAACATTAGAAGAAGCCAGAGAGATTTCATTCTACACTCAGGCAGAGTTGTTTCACACTATATTTAACTGCATTGTGATCTTATGTTTTTCATTCAAAACAGTTTCTCAGTCGTTTCATTCAACTCATGATGCATTTAGCTCCTTTTCTGCCTGAGTCTTTTCTCGTCTACTCTCCTAATGTCCTTCTTCAGTTCACGGACCCACTCGCGCCGGAGACGAAGCTATCGGAGGTCGGAGTCGGACGGCTCCTGCTGCCAGTCTTCCACAGAGGACAGGTAGGAAGCCGGTCCTCGCCCCCCTGCTCTGACGCTTTATCTCATCAGGCAGAGTTCCTGGTCACTCCACAGTGATGACTGATAAGCTAGAGGTGACTTCCTGATCTCAGCCAGGACCAGGCCTTATCAGTGATTCACAGGAAATGGCCCCGAATCAGTCCACAGAACGAGGCACTCAATTATAATCTCATTTCACAAAATCTGGACGTGTGAAAGTGTAAAATATGTCGTTTCTGGAGGTTAATGGATCAAAGATGGTGATCTTCAGATGGTGCTAGGAAGACTTCACCTGAAGTTGACTTCATGGTGAAATACCCTGAGAACTAAACATTTTACAATATTTTCCCGCAGACACTATTTGCAAAGCGCTGTGGTCCACCAGCCGTTGGGAGGACTGGCAGCTGCAGCAGAAGAAGCCAAGCACACGGACGTGAAGTGGAGACCTGCAACCAAATCAGTGTGTAAAACGGCTCCAAAATATCGCTCCATCCTCTCAACCAGCACCGTAAGTCCTCTTCAGCTCTAACAAGCAAACGGTCCAAGTGAAACGCTCACAGCTGTGCAGCTGGACGCAGTCCGAAAAGCATCAGTTCTTTTGTTTTTAGCTCTGAATTCTATGTCCTGGTATTTTCATAGTAATTGTTTAATGACAGACTGTAGATAGAAGGATTCTACACAACGCTCACAGTCACATTTGCTCATAATATCTGTCAGAACAATGCAAATGTTG
The DNA here is from genome assembly GCF_900634795.4 of Betta splendens. Classification (NCBI taxonomy): domain Eukaryota; kingdom Metazoa; phylum Chordata; class Actinopteri; order Anabantiformes; family Osphronemidae; genus Betta; species Betta splendens. The sequence continues at coordinate 27,544,217 of NC_040889.2, read as the reverse complement.
TGGAGATCAATGACTGACGCTACTAACAGGAAACAAAGGCAAAGCCTGAGGTCCTCGTGCTTTAGAGGGCATCTTGTTTTGCTGCTCACATAGAGGATGACTTTACCCTCTAATGTCTGTGACCTAAGCCATTGTTTAGGTCACAGACATAGGCCTAAACGATGTTTAAACAATGGCACCGTAGCATGTTCCTGGAGATGCTGAAGAAACACAACACTAAAGTGTTGACTTTTCATTTTAGTCCAGTCATTCACCTACTCAGACCTTCAGAAAACTGAAAATTAAATCAAAAGACAACAATACACAAGATGTGATTGACAGCTGATTGCCTTGTAAAATGGCTTTGTTCCCTTTTATATGTGATGCTCTCCCAGAGTAAATATAGCTTCGTCCTTAAACTCATTGCCTCGTGCTTATCTGAGCATAAAATATATTTCTCTCCAGCAATCATTAAATTATGCTAATTGCACAGACGGATGATTTTAATTACACACCACAGGGTTTTAATTGAAATTCAATAAATTAATCCATATATTGAGTGACATTTGGTGTTTTGAGGACTTCACAGTCGGTAACCGAGGCACCTTGTCGCTTTTGCATTTATAAATTCTTCAAGACTAATTCAGACTTGAAAATAAACGTAGGTATGGCTGGACAGAAAACCCAGGAAATATATGAATAACTGATGATTAATTACAATCTGTCAGCCTTTTATATACTGTATGTGTGTGTTGTATTTGTGAATTTAATTTTACTAAACAAAAGGGAAAAGAAAGTTTTTGTAAAATACAGAGACAGGGATGACATGTTTATTTGAAGGCAGCCTTGTCAAAATATCTCAAGGTGGCATTGAAGAATGTCTCGTTAAATTGTGTCTTTCTTTAAGTGTAATCTTTTACTTCTGAGGACAAACAGATGTGTGCAGATGCGACTGGTAATAAGGATGCTGGAAATGAAAATGTTTCAAATTCTCAGGTGTTGACTGGAGACTAGATAAAGGAAAACCTTGGGGAGGACAGAGCAGATAAGCCTCCGAGAACCTCGCAATCAATAAGTAAAAAGAGATTATAATTTCATAAGATTAGCCGAGTGTGGTCCTTGGAGAGTCAGTATCGTTATTCATCTGTGGACCGGAATCATTCAAAGCATTCCGTGTGCAGGAGTTCTCACATGCAACCTCCCATTTAAAGCAGCTCGCTCCGAACAATGCGCCTTCAAGGAAAGAAAAAGGAAACGTGCCAGTCAAAGTCAAGCTGGCTCTGGGTTTGAAGAGAGGGTTATTGTCTTTTTCTTGTAATTTACGACTCTAATGATGCACTTATGTTGCCCGCTCTTCCCTTTTTCTTACACCTTACCTACTTAAGGAGGAAATCTTGATTGGTAAGTCGATGCTATCCGCAGATTTAGGGATTTACTTGTAGGTCGGTGCAGGCTAATTATTTACTTCTTGCAGGAGAAAGACACAGTGATCTGTCCTTTTCTTAGGGCTTAGTTAGACTGATGGGATCTCTCTTTGTCTCAATCCTTTTCATTTCTACATAAAACCCATTTTTGTGATGTTTGTTTGATGTTCTTTAAATGAAGCTTTTCAATGGGGCTATTGTTTACTCTTCTTCTCTTCACTGGAGTTAGAGCCGGTAGATCTTTCTACGCATAGTTTTTCTTTCTTCTCTGCTCTTTCGTTGTTCCTTTCATATACTGTAATTGTTTTAGTTTAGACTTACTTAATCTAAATTTGTTTCCTGTTGATTTCTTTGACTTTAGTTGAGTTCACACTTTCTTTTGAGGTTAATTGCATGCTTAAAATCTGCATGATGTCTTTATCTTCAAAGTTTTCTGTCCCAAGAAAAAGAAAATCTCCTCTCTGTGTTTCAAGGGAATTTGTGCCTTTGTACTAGAATATTGAAAGTGCATCAAAGCAGGTTCAAGTTATGGACACCTGCCTGGCATTGAGCTGTGGCCCGTTTGTCTGTTTGCAGATTTCCTCAACCAAACCTGGAAGCGAACTTTTGCACGGAAAAGGGCCTCAGCACTTACGGAGCAACAGCGAAGGTCCACGCGATTACGATTCTGGGAATGACACGTCCTCGCCGCCTTCGAGCAAAACTAGTGTTTCTCGGGCGATTGTTGCTGATAAGAAGAACCGCTGTCAGCGTGTGGCCTCAGAAGAGAAGCTCAAGTTCACTGACAGAGATAATGGCTCAGATTCAGGAAACTCTGTGACCAGCTACGCCTCCTTGTGCAGACCTTATGGGGAGGAAGGCCTTTTAAGTGGAAATGGCACGAGGTAATGTTGTGTTTGTAATAAATAATCCATCTGAATGAATGCTTCGCAGGAAGCTGTTTATCTTCTGTCTCCACGCTCCCTTTGCTTTTTTGAAATATTCATCTTGCGGCGGAGACTAAGTGAGAGCGTTTCTCAGAAACAACCCCGGATGCAGTTGGAGCCTTATCACTCAAAGCAGTGAAACATCTTAATATGTTTTCTTCACAGAGAGCAGATAACCTTGGGCTGTCGGGTGGAGGCGGTGAGATCTCCAAAGGCTTCCAGCTGTTCACGGGGGGCGAGCGAGTCGTCGCGAAGGCAGCTGGAAACCCGATCATCCAGCAGCAGGAGCAGAAGCAGATCGTCTGGGAGCTCCAGATACTCCAGACACCACTCCCGCAGCCCGTCTCTATCTTGCAGGTGAGTTATTTACTGTTGTGCTCTTCATGGCAAACATCCGTCAATACCCACATTGCAAGTGCAACCCCATACCTATATGTGTAGCCTACACAGAGACAGTGTGGATTATGATTCTGATAAAATAGCCGTATTTACTGGCGGAACTAATAAAGGTTATTGTTATATTTGTTGCAGTTCATATTCTCGGTCGAGTTACTCCTCCGACCCGAGGCGACGAGGCAGCGTGGTCAGCCTGAGCTCCAGAGGAAGCTACTCCAGACACAGCGCAGACAGGTGAGCTCTTCACAAATAGACCTGCTAATGGTCATTAGCCGTGTGTAAAAGGACAAACGTGCAGTGAGTGCGTTGTTGATCACATTGTTCTGTCCACACGCCAGACTACGGGACAGAAAAAGAGCATCTAGCTCCAGAGAGACAGATGTGAAGTATGCACATAAGGTTAGTGGGAAGAGACGGAGACGCAAATCTTACTCTCCTATGAAGAAGAGGAGGAGAGACTCGCCAAGCCATCTGGAAGCACGGCGAATCACAAGGTACGGCTTTACCCACGTCAGCTGTTTATAGCCACACTATGCATTTGAACGCCTTAAGGCAGCAGGACGGAGCGGCGGTCCGTTCTGCTGCCCCTGAGTCGGACAAGACGCCAAGCAAAAATCCTCCTTTCGTGATGAAATGGCTGGAATTCAGCCCGAGGATGAGACAAGCGTCCTCTCTAAAACCAGCACAGGTGTTCCACAAGCAGATGGCCAGGACAGTCAATCAGAGGAAGAGAAAGGAAACTTACTGGCAGCTTCCAAACTGCTACAGCAGCGCCCGTAAATATCCACCAGGCTGACACACAGTGATTCCACATCACTCATGGGACTGTTTATCTAAACGCCGCACGTTCATTACCTGCTGCGCTACTGCGTTGGGAAAATGGTTGCTCACAGTCACCACTCTTAAAACTTAATGTCCTGAGTGGGCACTTCCTTCACATCGCATTCATCTTTTATACCCTGTATTGTTCCTTTTACTACTTTTAAACTTTGTCCCTGCAAATTAGATGTTTTATTTAAACGAATGGTTAAATTATTGCTGACTTCTTCCTCTTCTCTTGGCTTCTTCCCTCTGGGGTTGCCACCGCAGATCATCTGTCTCCATTTCGCTTTATTCACTGGCTCTTTCTCTGTCAAACCAAACTTTTGCAGCTCCCCACATCAGTAAACCTCGTCTTCTTCCTCCTCGTCCCCATCCTGTCCCCTCAATATAGTCTGTGTCTTCCGGTCAAAAGCAGAACAAACGGGCAGGAAAAGAGTTTGAACGAGTTTGAAAATATCCAAATCCTTTAGGTTGAACATCTGTAAAGCTGCAGTGGTCAATGTTCTACTGAGAAGTGGCGTCCTCCAGCAGACCTAGCGGAGTCCTTCCTGGTACCCATGCTTTCACTGTCTTCTGTCTGACTGTCCACAGTGCCAGAAAGCGGCCCATTCCATACTTCCGCCCCAGTCCGTCCTCCAGCAGTCGCTCCACCAGCGTGTCGTCCTGGAGCAGCCTCTTCAGCCGCAGTCGCAGCCTGATCCACAGCGTCAGCCGCAGCCGCAGCCGCAGCCGGAGCCACAGTTACGCGTCCTACAGGAGCTACAGCCGTAGTTCATCCTGGAACTCCATCTTTGGGACCCGCAGTCGCAGCCGCAGCCGTGGATCATTGAACAAACGCAACAAAACCAGGCACTAGCTGGAGATTGAAGCAGAAACACGTGTGTGTGTGTGTGTGTGTGTGTGTGTGTGTGTGTGTGTGTGTGTGTGTGTGTGTGTGTGTGTTCCATACCCACAGACTGAATGTCTTTGTTTGCTTTCTTCTGCATCCTCCTGATTCAGCGTTCAAAATGGCCTGAGACTGTTCTTTTCGATTATACAAAAGCAAGAATGACTTCAGAGGAGCTTTGTTCTTGCTGTTCGTCAGCTGACGTTGCCATAAGTTCCTGTGTTTATTTTATTAGGTCTAGTCTGTTATAGACATAATGCAGATCCAGTAAACCGGCAATACAAAGGAACGTACCGGACCGTCCCTCGTCGTTATTTATGTGCATTGCACCCAGAGGTAAGGTCACATTTGAGCCATTTGATCAATGTGTTTGCAAATGGCTCCGGATGGATTGTTGGGAAAAAGGGGAACGGATTATTGCTCTGATCTCAGCACTTCACACGGTGGAGAGCGAACATGTTTCCTCTGAAAAATGAAACAATGAGGGCGTCCCGACAGCGAGCAAACTGCCTGTCAGCTCAAATGTCAAATTAATTTATCCTCTGATCAAGTGGAAAACAATTGAAATGTCAGTCCATGCAACGCAACAGAGAGCAATCAAAACAGAGCGTGGGGACAGGGAGGCGCGTGGACCAGCGCTGCACCGCGTCACAGGAAGCGCCATGCTTTCACGGCAAACACGCGCTAGACAGGAAGTCACACCTTCAGCTGTCTGTAATTATTATTGTGTGTCAGATGGAAGAGCAGATCTCATCTGTTTGCAGCATTTTAAACATCATTTATTTAGTAATAAGTCATTTACTTGAATAGTGTTTTCTTGCTGCAGTATGTATCTTGAACCAAACACATGCATCTTCTGTTTTTGTTGCTGTTTTGTGCAGCATCATACATATTTATTACTTATTTAATATTTATTGTCCTCCCTGGTACTGGTCAATTTTTCTATGCAACACTGTCAACTGTTGTTATTGTTATTCTAAAACGTCTGCTCATTAATCCCGGACGCGTTTTCCTGCTTTGAGTTTGTGTTTGTTTTTTTAATGTCTTGTTTTCTTGCCAAGTGTTCAATGAGAAGCTCAACACCAGCGTCATTAGTTTGTTAAATATGAAGCTTGTAGGTCTAACTTCGCTGAACAGACGCTGTTTACCCACAGGTGTGAGTGACATCGATCTTCATCTCTTACTCTTGGCAAGAAAGCAAGTAGGCACATTTCTCAAATTGTCAAACTGTTCCTTTAATATTAATTTCAAAACTGCAAAAAGTTTAACGGAAGTTCTGCTTTTTCGTATAATCAAGAGATTTATCTTTCAGAATGATTTTTAATCCATCATCCTGGCTGTAGAACTGCTCCAGGCCTGACAGACTGCTCTCTATGCACTCAATACTCAACTTATTTTCCTGAATGTCATCCAAATTGTACAAATGAGGGAAATATGACACTGGAAAAGGAAAGAACTTGGCACAGAGCTCCTCCATAAACTATGAACTGATGCCGACTGGAGTCAGCGGATGATTTGTGTCGTCGCGCTGATGAACTTTGATGAACCCGTCTCACAGTGGACGTCTACGTTGGCTCCTGTGGAAAATAATTTCCTATATGTAATTACTGTGGTGTAAATACGCATCGGCAGCGTATAAATTATTCTAAATGTGTTATTATGAGTTACAGAATGTGATTTGGGATTTGCTGGATGTTAAATTGTTGGTTCGGAGGAGATAATCTCCCCATTAGACATCAGTCGGTGGAATCTAGACGTCTTTGTGCTTTAATCCATCTGAACATTTGTTATTTTGAATTTCCCAGTAACAAGGTCATAGCAGTAGAGCTTTGGGTGTTAAATGATGCGTACTCCTCCTGTTTTCCGTATGAGCGAGCATATTGCAGAAGCATATGTTTTTCATACTGTCACATGTTATCTTGTGTCAGTGTGGGCTGCACATTGTAATAATGTGTCACCTGGAAATTGAATTGTCCCCGCCACAACCCCGTGAAATCCAGTCCCCTCCACTGCGTGTTCAGAATGAGCGACATAAAACCAAGCTCTGAATAAACGCCGGTGCAGTCGTGTGTTCTATTGTGAATGCGGTTCTTTTACGCGTGTTTCTCGAGGTAAATACAGACGTTCTTGCCAAATCTGACTCCTGAGCTGTTTTCTTTTATGTGTCCTGTGACATCAGCGCGTTTGACCTGAACATCAGCCGTATTTTCTATTAAAAAGCCGGTGAGTCACCGCGGGAGGACGTGCACCGTAACTGGATTTGGAACTGGGGGCTGGTCTGCGGTCAGCTGTTGTCTGCGCTGCAAAAAATACCCACATATCAAAGTTTTTTCATCCTGAAATCTGTTCTTCGGCCCAGATGATCAGCTGACCATGTCCAATTAGAGTAAAATAGGTTGTAAGCAGGTCAAATCTTTCGTCTTTCTGGATGTGAAGCTTTTCGTGGCTGAAGTTCTTGTTGGTTCTTCCCGAGTTGCTATTTTTTGCAGTGTGGGTTCTTCTGATCCTCCCAGCACTTTCCGGATACTTGTTCCCCGCAGACTCGTCGTCTCAGAAGTCGTCCCCCATATAAAACCTACAGCCAGAAGGAGTTGGATTAGTTGAGTGAAGACGCTTCAATAACTCGGTGCGCGCTCTTGGTTTTGTTTTTGGATCAACTGGTGACTGCGTGCGTAAACGTGACGCGCGTGATCCGACGGGGTTCAAGTTTTTCCACAGAAAGTTTAAAGAGAACGTTTGGTTGAAGTTTTTTTTTTGCAAATAGTCGAACTTCGCGTTGCTTCGAGGTCAGCTGGACATGGCAGAGGGAGACTTCTACACGATGGGAAACCGGCAGAGGTTTCCCAGGGATCCGTTCGGAGAGTCGCCGTTCAGGGATCAGTCCCCGTTCAGGGACCAGGCTCCGTTCAGGGACCAGGCCCCGTTCAGGGACCAGGCTCCGTTCAGGGACCAGGCTCCGTTCAGGGACCAGCTCCCCTCCCGGTTTATGGAGGATGACTTTGGGATGCCACCTTTCCCCGATGACCTGTCCATGGACTGGCCCGGTTGGGCCCGTCCGGGCCGCTTAGGCTCGCGCCTCAGCTCGTCGCCCTTCGGCGGCTCGTTACGCACCGGTTTCCCGCAGCGTCCGTCGCCGGGAGGCTCCCCGCTGTACACCAGCAGGTACGCGGAGCCCTGCTCCAGGAGCTCCCCGGTCACCACCGACGGGGAGCCGTGGAAGGTCTGCGTGAACGTCCACAGCTTCAAAGCAGAGGAATTACACGTCAAGACGAGGGACGGCTTCGTCGAAGTGTCAGGTGAGTCGGGAGGAACGGGACGTGTGTCGTCAGGTTCACGTGGGCTCTTTAAAAGACGAGAAACTTGACATGCGAGTGAGCGCACGTGGTAATTTGTCCCAGTGACAACCATCAATTCACAGTGATGTGAAAAAAATATTTTTAGAACTCAAAGAACGTGGTGTCAAAACTAGCTGTAAATGGGGCAAATAAAAAGAATAGAACACGCTCACATATATTAGCAAATCATTATGAGTTTGATGTTTTTATTTATGTATACTATATATATAGCTTATTGTTTTATATATATGTCTATAATAATTGTATTCAACAACCCAGATCTAAAGACTAGAAAGAACAAAAAACTGGAGCCAGATAATTAGTGGAGGGAACTTTGTATTGGCCACACGGCACTGATTGCACCAGTTACACAAACTCTATCTGCTCCTAATGGACCCCGGCATCAGCAGGAGCTGAGTGGGTCCTGGTTCTAACAGTGTAAACGCCCTGTGGTGGAGCAGGCGCCGCTCAGCGTCCGGGGACTGGGCCTCGATGTTGGCAGCAGATCCTCAAGCTCCAGCACCTGTTTCAAATTCCTGGAGAATCTTTCCCTGAGTCACCCGTGCTCTCGATTTAGATTTAAGGCAAGGTCCTCGACAACAGGAAGACACTTCTGCCGTTAACACAACAGAACGTTCTGGAACCAGGGCTCCTCTCGGCCGCTTTCGTCTCCGCCTCCGCGCTCGTGGATGAATTCCAGGGATTCCCCGGTCCAAAGAGGCCGCAGAGGACAGCCGGCCCCGGCCCGGGTTTTTTTTAAACACGACGTTGGTATGCCAGTTGGGTCGTTCAATCAGCGCCATGTTGGGCCCGACCTTTATTCTAAGAGTGTGACTGGGAGCGTGGAACAGGCTCGGAGGAAGTGTTCGCGCTGGAGCTAACCTTTAACAGCCTGTTTCTGTCTGGTTGAATGTTTAATGCCAGAACCCACAGAGACGGACACAGAGGGAAGCTGCTTGACCCGATTAACCCAGAACACGAACGCTTCCACAGCAGCCCATTTAGGTCCAAGGTTCACATTAATGTTGACGAGGGATGAAGCTCATCAACAGCTGTTGGACACATTCTGTGACCCACATGTGATCGTTTTCTTCCCCGAGTGACTCAGATAACGTTTTTAAAAGTGGGCCGTTCCATCTGTGCCCCTGTCTCATCTGATCTCTGGACAACAACAAAGATGGAGCTTTAGCAGATGACGATGTTCTGTTCAAGGCAAACTGGAAAAGCGATCTCTAACAAACAGGTTTTTGTAGTTGATCCATAATAATATACTGTAGGTTTGTTTGACCATTAGATTCAAATGAAAAGTCCCTTAAATTGTACGTATGAGCTCAATGCTGGAGTTTAAATGTAATAATTTCTTTAGCACCTCTGGATTTCAGCGTTCTGTTATTACTGCGACCTTAGGTTGAAGCTGAGCATCAAGGCCTCTGATGGAGGCTTTTAGGATGTGTGCTCACTTTGTGCTAATGGGAGGCAACAGCAAATGACTGAGGGCTTCGCGTGCGATAGCGTAGTCGTGAAGCAGGTGAAACCAGGCGCGTCGACTGAAACCCGTCTCAGCAGCAAACAGCAGCTCTGTCCTTCACCTCCGCACCAGGAGGCTGCGACTGTCGCCTCTGCTCCCAGAGCACACCATTACACAGAGCGCTGGAATCTGACAGCGCTGTCATGAAATGAGGGAGAGGCAGCTCCTCGTTGGACTCAGTCATTCATCAAATGTCTCAGGGAGGCGATCGGGGGACCAATTCTACGTCTTAAGTCATGACGGCGCTGTTATAACAGTCTCATGACTTCACCGTCGCGCTGCCGTCATTGTGGGGTTGTCGGGTGGAGCCATAAAGGTGGGGGTTCAGACCAGCGTGTGTATGTGTGTGTGTGTGTGTGTGTAGAAGAACACACGCTGGAACCAAGGGACACGTCTGTTCCACGCGTTCACCATTACACTGACATGGTCTCTAAAGTCTCTGTCTTCTTCCACACAGGGACACATGAGGAGAAGCAGGAGGCAGGAGGCATAGTGACCAAGAACTTCACAAAGAAGATACAGTGAGTGGACTCCAGTGGTGGTTGATGTGGGGCCCATCAGGCCTCAGCCTCCAGGTCGCGTCCACTAGTGGGGCTCCGGTGCCGGGACCTCAGACTGTGTGTGAATCGCGTCACTCCGGTTCCGCTCATTTCCTGTGGGCTCATCACCGGCACTCGCGTCTCCCACACTGTTCATTAGACCTCGGGGGCGTCGGCACCGGAGGGAGGGAGGGGTTGATGCGGCGTATAAATAACTGTCCTTGATGCACAAACGCAGTGCACGGTTCCTTTAGTCCAACAGCGACGTCGTCTGCGGGCGCTTTCACAGGCGGTAACGTGAAACCTGCCGCTCCAGAACCATAGCCGGTCCCAAAGCAGACGCTCAGCGCTGTGGGGTGTTTGTCATTCAGGAATAGGCCTAAAGTACAATATAAGACCAACATGTGAGCAGTAAAAAGACTGGAGTCTAAGTGGATTCTTCTGTCCAGCAGTTTTTCACCAGTCATTAACTAAACAAGTTGTTGGAGCGGTTCTGAGGGCAAAGGTAGCGTTCTGACCTGAGGTCACCGGGCTCAGCTTCACACTTTCTGCTCTCAGGAGGCGGCTTTTTGGCAGCTGTACAGAATCAATGGCTGAGATAAAATGTGCACTTGCCACAGGTAAATAAACAGATAAGCTTTCTGCTGGAGTCCCACGTAATGGGCCCATGATTTGACTTTGGCAGCAGGGCAACTATGCTTCACGGCTGTAGGCTATTTAAGAGGAGGAGGAGGGGGAGAGGGAGGAGGAGGAGGAGGAAGAGGAGGAGGAGAGGGAGGAGGAGTTGGAGGAGGAGGAGGAGGAAGAGGAGGAGGAGGAGGAGGAAGAGGAGGAGGAGAGGGAGGAGGAGTTGGAGGAGGAGGAGGAGTTGGAGGAGGAGGAGGAGGAGGGGAAGGAAGAGGAGAGGGAGGAGGAGGAGGGGGAGGCTGGAGTTGATAAACATATTCAGCATTACTTGCACCAAGAACCCAGGTTTAAATGGAGTCTCTCAGTGTGTAGACTGAGCTCACACCCGCTTGTCTCTTTTTTAGGTTCACTAAGCTCAAACTAATCCAGTGGAGTCAAACATTGCTCCATTCGTGAAGGTGACCGTGGTTTCATGTTGTCACAGCGGCTCCAGCTTTTTCTCCCGCTTTTTGCTTGTTTTAGTGGAAGCGGTGGATGCTTCCTGGCCTCCGCTGTGACCCGGTTCAGTCGGAGGCTGCAGCTCGGTTAATGAAGGAAGAGGAGAGTGGCAGCGTCCTGCAGCCAGAAGCCTGGTGTTTATAGCAGCTCAACACGTGGCCTCACACTGCGAATCCACCAACGCCATATTTGGCCACGACGTCTGACAGAGACCAGAGAGAGTGTGTGTGTATGTGTGTGTGTGTGTGTGTGTGTGTGTGTGTGTGTGTGTGTGTGTGTGTGTGTGTGTGTATGTGTGTGTGTGTGTGTGTGTGTGTGTGTGTGTGTGTGTGTGTGTGTGTGTGTGTGTGTGTGTGTGTGTGCGTGTGTGTGTGCTCCTCTGGTGAATTATTACGTTAGTTAGTTATTAGTCGTACATTTCTTGCATGTTACATTCAGGTGACTGCATCACAGTACGTCTGTAACGTCTGTTGCGGGTTTTAGTTTTTGACGTGTTTATAGATGCAGTAATGAAATGAAACCCTCCCATTCTGCAGCTTTGGCTGATTTCCCATCAACACTTTGTGTCTCGCTGTCGGTTTTTGGAGCCAATTATCCCACTGAGCTCTGAGAAATCTAACATTTCCAGCAGGAGGAGTGTCGACAAGTGAAGCAAAGAGCGCAGAAAGAAGCCGACGCCGAAGCAGCTGCAGATGAAATAAACAGATGCAAACATGCGGCTGTTGCGCCGCTGCAGACAAACATGCAAACGAGAGGCCCGCTGCTCCTCTGACCCTCAGGGTGAAGCAGAGTCTGACAGTGAACGCTTTTAGTGGCTCAGAACACCCTGAGCAAAGCGGGTTGTGTAACGACTGGAGGCTCTGGAGGCACAGACTAACTTATGGCTTCTCTCCACAGGATCCCGGTGGACGTGGACCCTCTGACGGTCTTCGCCTCGCTGTCCCCGGAGGGCGTCCTCATCATCGAGGCCCGGCAGACGCCGCCCTACTGCCTCTTCAGCAGCGAGGCGGCGGCGCTGCCGGAGGCCGAGGCGCTGCGGCCCCAGGAGGCGCCCGCCGTGTGAGGGCGCGGCAGCGACGCACACCTCCAGATTCAGTGAGCACACGTCTGCTGGAGGAACAGCGAGCTCCGCGTTAGAGCTGCAAAGGCCAAACTTCACAAAGTCTAATCTAAAGCCTAATCTAAGCTTTAATGTTGCCTCATTCGTTCAGTATCACTATTTATTTTAACATAAGGATGATTTAATGGTGAGATCTGTTGGTTGTGATTTAAATCTAAATACATGTGCCTTTATTTACTCGCGTGTCTTGATTACACTCAGTTCTACCTTTTGCTGTTTTTGAGTTAATGAATGTCTCTTAAACTGACAAGAAACTAAATGAAGCCACTTTTTGCCGTGTGCATCGTTGTAAATAGACGTTACCGTGTGGTTCGTCATCACTGCTGCTCTGACGCTCCCGCCTGTGTTTTCTTTTCTATTTGAGCCGACGGCTGCGTGGCTGTTGGAAGGGACGGAGCGAGTCGTTGCCAAAGACATTTGTTTCCTTCCTCCTCCATTGTGGTGCCTTTGTTTTGGCTGATGCAATAAAAGCGTGCAGCCAGTCTCTCCGTGTGTCTTCTTTGAGCCGTGCCTCTCGTGGGCACAGATCCAGGGATCCAGGGATCCGCGGAGCCGCAGCGGATCACAGAGGGAAGCGGGCGGCAGATTAGCGAGGGCTTAGCGCCGGGTGAGACTGGTACCGGTGTGTGCTGCAGAACGGGCCGGGCCGCTCCATCCGGCGATGATGCAAAAGGAGCTGTTCTGCTGCTGTTCTGGATCCGGAGCGGTGAGCGGATCGGGTCCTGAGGTTCCTGAGTGGCAGCTCCGCCGTGGCACTCGTTGGCATCAGACAGCGTGTATGGATTTGTGTTGCCACGGCAACCGTATAATCGGTGCCACTTTCCTCCGGGGCAGGTTGATCCTGTCCAAGTGAATAATGCACAGCTGTTCAAACGTATAGTGATTAGCGTCAAGGGCTCGAAGCTGAACCTGCTCAACGACCTGCTTTAAACTGCACTAATATCATATACTAACTTTGAATCAGAGTCTTATAATAATGATATCATCTATTTATAAAACCCATAGATATGCTACACTTTGGTTTAAGACAAAGGAGGAGATCAAAACACGTATTTTCAGATGCTATTTTTATTAAAGCACATTTAGAGCGATGGCTGCTGATTATTGGGTTTGTAGCAAAGCGAGCTGCTCTGCTGAAGCTCTACTCTGCCCGTTGAGTGAGGGGAACCTCCGGCTCCCGGCTCTGGACCTGGCCCGCCTGACTCTGGCCCGGCTCCGGCTCCTCACGCCGGCTTTTCTGGCTCTCGCCGCTCATTCGCTCGGGCGCGGGCTCTTCGGGTGTGAGCGCGTCTGGGGACTCCTGGCTCTGCGTTGCTTCGCGGTGCTCGGAGGAACCCTGACAACGCTGTGTGTCGCCGCCATCTGCAGACGCTGAAGGGTGGGACTCTGCAGCTGGCTTCCCACGGGTCTCCTCCTGCTCCCTGCTCCCGTCACGCGGCTGAGGCTCAGCTGAGCTGCTGCCGGGAGGGGCTCTGTCACCAGGCTCCTCCAGTGGAGAGTCCTTCCCATAATCCTCCGGCTCCAGCGTTCCCAGAAGCCTCTGGGCCTCCGGCGCTCCGCTGCTGTCTGGGTCCGTCTCGGGGCTGTCTTCTGTCTCTATCTCCACCTGCATTCGCGCATAATCGTGTAAAAGAAATGTCAGCAATAAAATGAAATAATTGCTTCTAATGAGAGGAGATGAACCACATATAAATCGGAGCTGTACAGACGGTCTCATCAACTGAACCAACAGGCGTCACCTTTATGGGAATGATGACGGCGGCAGGAACGGAGGCTTCAGGAACCGGAGCTTCCACCGTCAGGATCCCGTCCACAGAGAGCGTGGAGGTCATTCTGGCAACGTCGAGCTCAGACGGAAGCCTGGAGGCGACCGAGGCGAGGCTTCAGTCACACGTCACACGTGGCTGTGCTGCATTCGGCCTTCACGTACCTGAACTTCCTTGTAAAACATCTGGCAGTGGATCCGTGCTCGTCCGGCCTCTCGCCGTGTTTCCCTGGGGATGGATCAGCGTTTATGGGGAAGAACGTGAGGACGTACGGAGGAATCCGGCAACTGAGAAACCACTCAACACAGAAATTAATTTCTGCCACAGAGCTGTGATTTTAATTTCCCTGAGCACATTATTTAAGCTTTCTAATTTTGTTGCATTCAGCTTCCCGTCCATCAGTGTTTAGTTCAAGGGGACTGAGAGAAGTCTTCAAAGACTCGATGAGATTATTAATGTTTTATCAGAGGAGAAACTAATTAGTGATATTAATAGAGAGAATGTTGAATGTTATTTAATTAACAGAGCTATAAGCAAATCGTTCCGCACCTTCGACCTCCAAGAAGCCGCGTCTGACGCTGACAGAGATGTCGGCGGAGGAGAAGTGGGCCACGTCCAGGTCCACCCTCCACATGTGCTGCTCCTGGCTCATCTTCTGAATGGGCCGCGGCGCCGGCCCGGTGATGAAGGGCACGAACAGGGGGGCGGGCGTGCGGTTCTGGAGCCGGTCTGGATCCTGACGGAGGACTGGGCCCGGCTGCCGCCGCCTCCTCAGGGGGTCCCCGCACAGCTCAGCATGGGCTTCAGCCATGTTGCAGGGAGGGAGACCCAGAAACACGCAGGACCCCGGTCGGGTTCTGAGGGGAAGCAATGGGGCTTTATATAGCGGCCCTGTGGGTGTGGGCGCGGGCCGACGGGTGCAGGGCCGCTGCCTCTCGCTGGCCCGAAGCAGCCGGCCACTCATTAGCTGTATTTATAGCTTTTCAGGGCCTGATGGCAAATAGCTCTGATCTGATCTGCCAGAGGCCGCTCCTCCTTGAACGGACGCTGCTCCTTCTCACGTCCCGGTGAAGTCCATTCTGCCGGCGGTGACGGGGCCGATCGGTCTGGTCCTGATCCAGCGTCTCCTCCTTCATTTGAGGCCTCGAGCATCTGGAGCACGAGCGCCAACCGTCCCCTCCTGCTCGTGCTCGGTGCAGACGATGAATCGCCCTCACACGGAATGGCTGCCGTTCCCTCCTTCATCAAGTGTGACAGACTCGTCAGCGGCTCATGGCCTGAGATGGCGACTTCCTGTCGGCCGGAGCGCAGAGCAGATTGAACAGATGTTTGCGTGTGCGTTCTGTCTGTGGATGAGGTTAAAGTGGGAGCTGCTGCCTGTGAGGCCTCCGTCCTGTTTCCATCCAAACCATAAGGTTTTCATACTCTGCTCTAAAGTAGCTGCAGCTAAAATCACCTCTGTTCCATAGAAGGACGCTACTGTGATGTAGTTCAGTTTTTACTGTCTCATCTTCAGCAGCTGTAACTGACGCAGCATTTAAACCCTGGCGTCGTGCAGCCAAACAGCAGAGGCCGATTCCAGCGATCACTTCTCGTTTGGCTGTTAATTAGCGGCGCAGGGTGGAGTCGTGCATCTCTGCGGACTGACCCGCGCTTCGCTCTGTCTGGATCAGACAAATCGGATCACAGAGATTTGAATTTTACAGGTGTGATCTGACTTTTCCAGGTTCACGTTTGAGGAGGACTGCGCTCTCGGGCGGTAGAAGCTCAACCGAAGGGTCAGAACCCTGGCTCTCACTGGGACCGGTTCTGAAGCAGACTGTTGTTGGACCACAGAACTGCTCCAGGATCTCAGGTCCCATTGACCTGTGGCTGATCAGAACCCAGTGGCCACAACACTGACTTAAAGCTTCAGTCAAATTGACTTAGACACAACAAACACCAAAATGTGGACCTGCTGGGCTCCAGTTAGTGAAACCTGCAGGGATCGTTCACAACCAGAGGACTGAAGTTCACACAGGCTCAATCCACAAGTTTGCCCTGAATCACCAAACATTCCGTGTATGGGTTCAACCTTTAAAATTCATTAAACTGTTGGACAGTTGAACAGATTCAGTCTGTGTGTTATTCTGTACGTCTTAGACTCTGGTAAAGGTCAGCGGTTCTCACAGGTGGAACAGTGACAAGAAAAAGGTTAAATGTGTTTAAAATGGGATTTAGACCTGAAAGGACAGACTTCATTTCCCCTCACAGCCTCTGGACACACACTGATTATTATTCTAATCATTATGAGGTACCAGACCTGATCAGGAACCACTCCCGGCGTGGTGTCGGGTTTTGGTGAGAGCTGACCTTTGACCCCTGTGTTTGCGTGGCGTCTTCTGCGTCTCCAGCTGCACAAACTGATGGGATGATGCAATTCAGATGGACCAGTTTGTGTGTAAATAAGCACAGCCTCTTCCAGACCCTGTTAACGCATCATCACCTCATCATGTTGATGTCTAGACTCCGCTTTAGCCTCAAAGTTGTCTGGTAGCTTCTTCATCTCGCCCACAATAAAACCATTTTAAAGAAGGTTCTGTTCTTCTTGGGAGCTTCTGATCGTCTGAGCCGCTGGAGATCAGACGTCTTCTTGCATTTCTTCCCTTGAACCGTTAACACCCTTGTCAAGTGATGTGTTCCCGTCTGTCTGTGTGAGTGCAGAGGTTGTGTATCTGGTGCATCGAGACCCCCCCCCCCCCCCCCCCCCCCCCCCCCCCCCCCACGCTGCACAGAGCCCATCCAACACCAGTCACTTCCCTCCTTTTAATGGACATTAATCCTTCGACACGTTCACATCAATCTGTTGCAAAGCAGATTTTTCAGCTCAGATGGAACGCGTTGCAGACGTGCTTCTGGTTTCCAGGCCCAGTTTTCCTTCTTCTGAGCGTGAGCCCCACACCTGCTGCCACTGACCAGCATCTGAAGTCAGACCTCACCTTTGTGGGATGACAGCGGTCCAGCTGCAGGGCCTCAAACATGGATGTTTGAAGCTAATGCATCACGGGGACGACGTGTCCAACGGCTGGTTTGTTCCTGTGGACTCTGCATCCATCAAAGTTATTGTGTGCCTGTCGTGGAGACGAATAGTGAGACGACACAAATGACACATATTATAAAATGTATTTGTGGAGTCGGAGGTGAAACAGACGCACCCCTGAACTTAGATGTTACGTACGTATCCAGTCCAGCTGATCGGACCTTGTGTCCTGCTCCCTTATCGCATTTACATTGTTGTTAGTACAAACACCATACTCAGCCTGCTCCGTGTGTTTTTACCTATTCAAAGCCTTTTCATGGGCTGCAGCCTATACTCTCCTTGTCCACAGACGGAGCAGAAAGGCAAAAACAGGGTCCCGGATTGACCCGAAAGAGATTTGCTGCAAATGAGTTCATCCATCAGGAGACGCACGTGGCGACAAGAGGGAGGATGAGGAGAAAGAGGGTGAGGAGGAAGGTGGAGGGAGGCCAGGGTGGAGCCGGGCGGCTGCTGGGAGTGAAGCCTGAGGCCGAGGCCTGTTTGCTCTCAACACCTCCTCTTCTTCAGCACCGCATGGCGACGTTGCCGCGTCGCCGTGGCGACGTCACATATCGATAGCTGTGACATTTGGACGTTTTTAACCAGATTCAGTTCAGCGTTCGCTTTCTGCAGCTCGACTTTCTGTGATGAGGTTATTGTGGCTTCTGGAGCCGAGTGAACGTGTGGAGTAAAATGAAGTGGGCCCAGGACGGAGCTGGAACAACACATGATGTTTAGCCACTGATCCGTGGTCAGTTTGAGGCACTTGACTGAACGTTGCAGCAGCTGATGAGGTGAAAGAAGGTTTTTTACAGATGTGCTTGTTTTTAATGGGGTCATTGTGCTTCGTGAAGCCATAAAAGCAAAGACGCTTTCTTTGCTTTCTTTGCTTTTTGACTGTGAACACGTGCTTTTCATTTAATGCTCTGAATCCACGCTGACGCCTGCTTTCTTCCTCTGCTGATCTGTTCACAGGCCACTGCCGATGACCCGCCAGCGATATTAGGCCAGTCCGTTTACAGCAAACCTCCAGATTCCACAGGAGGAAGGAAGGTGTGACTGCACATCATTAAGCTCGCGTCCAGACTCCTCTCACAGCCGCTCATCTAATTTATGCTGTAGAAAATGTCCGTTTTTAACTTGTGATTATGTAGAGACTAATTGGCTGATTATGTGTCATTTACATAAAACATGTAATATTAGAGACACAGTTTCTGCTCTTGGCCCGTTGCCCGTTGTGCCTCTGCAAAGGTCACATGTGGAACCGACTCATGAGAGAGAAGAAGACTGAAACGCGCCTCGTTCCTTTGTTCTCACACCTTTTTTTCCACGTTCGTCTCAGATTTTGCTTCTCTCCGTGTGGAAAACAAGCAGACGCTGTCTCCCCAGGGAAGCACCGGGGTCGCGCCAGGCCAGAGCGACGTCAGTCGGTGTGTGGGAAATGAGGGTAAAGTGAGTTTTCCAGGGGACATTGCTGACGTGTGTTTGTGATTCTTGTGTAATTTTCCATGTGAAGAGCTGCAGAAGCTCCAGTTTATGGAAAAAGCCACGGAAAAGAGGAAAACTGCAGGTGAACTCAGCCTTCAGTGGCTCTGTGTGGAGGCATGGAGAACAAGGTGGCATTTGGCCCAGTGTGTGTGTGTGTGTGTGTGTGTGTGTGTGTGTGTGTGTGCGTGTGTGTGTGTGTGCGTGTGTGTGCGTGTGCGTGTGTGTGTGTGTGTGTGTGTGTGCGTGTGTGTGTGTGTGTGCGTGTGTGTGTGTGTGCGTGTGTGTATCTGTGCATGTGTTGTATGTGTACATGCGTGTGTGTGTGTGTGTGTGTGTGTGTGTGTGTGTGTGCATGTGTGTGCAGCCCTCTAACCCCTCCAGGGTGCACACACATCCTCCTCTAGGGGCGTCTGAGGGAACTTCCTACCAGCTGACATTTCTGACGGCCTGTGATAGAGCCGGTGCTGAATTATTCATTCAGGTGTTATAGGAAAGGTTGCCAATTCCACAGGAGGAGCGAAGCCCCGGATGAGTTGTGGCTGTTTATCCCTGCGAGTGAATACAGTAGTGGTGATTTGGGCTGTGATGGCTTTTAGGGGCCAAATGGCAGCTCATTTCCTGTCAGCGCCGCTCTTTAAAGCTCATCCATCTGACTGCGTCTGTGGCCGGAGCGAACCTCTTCAGCGCGTGTGTTTTTCTGCCCGAGCAGCTGGGTGAGAGCGTTTGACACGCGCCGCTCTGTTTCAGCGAAGCTGCATATTAGAATGTCTGCATGGGAATTCATCATTTATGTGCTCCACCGTCGCACTTTAGGCCCAGCTCAGTCACATCAGCACAAACAGCCATTCTATGATTTGGTTTCATTCAAAGGTTTCACAGCAAATGTCACTGGAACCTGTGCCGCCGTCGCTGCTGCCGCTGCTCTATAAACCTTTAGCTGCACAAAGAATGTCTCCTCTTCCATCACAGGTTCATTTTATGTTCCACCTGAGAACGAATAGACTTTCATTGTTGCTCATGTCAGACAGAAATATATAAAACTAGAAAGAGGCAGTTTTTCATGAATCTGTCCTTGACAGCGACGACGTCTGGAGCATTTTCATAATAAAAAGCTGAACACTTGTCACTTATTTCTTTATTTCTTACTTCTTGCTGACGATGAAACGAGCTGCTTCATAACACTGGTGTCTGAGTGAGTGTGAAGCCCGGAGGCTGTCAGTCCACAAACAGAGGAAGCAGCCGAGACCCGGCTGAAGTGGAACCTTCTGACCTGTTGGAGGAAGACGAGGGTCTTTGCTTCCATCTGCTTCACATTCCAAAGATAAACCGCATTAGGAATGACTTGGTTTTACACAACACAAAGCGCTGTGTGTAGCGCATCCCTGAACCCAGACTCCTCTCGGCGCCAGCGTGCAGTGAGCTGCTGTGATGCTGCTCTGCTCCAGCAGACGCTGCAGACGCCTAATGAGCGCTGCTTCCTCCTCGTCTGAGCCTCTCTGTCATTCACGGCTGCAGCAGCTTGTGTTGTCGCCGTCTGCCGCTTGTTGACGTGAAACATCCCGCGCCGTCTTGTCAACACAAGCGCGAGGCCTGTTTCTGCTGCATTCTCCTGCACCATTCATAATCAGGACTTCATTAATAGAGGTGCTGGATCGGCTCCCGTCTTTGTGATGGGAGTGGGTTCAGCATCTTAGTTGGTCTAATCGCTGTAAAGATCCCTCACCTACCACGAACCCTGTCTCTTTTGTTGCCTGGCAACAAGCTGCCACCCAAGGATGCGGAGGAACTGCCTCCTGCATCACCACCACCTTCCTTTATGCACACGAACACGTCTGCCTCCTTTTTACATTGCAATCAACTTTTAAGCACCCGTCAAATCAACATGTTTTCGATTCGGCGTCTGATTTGTGGTCCTGATTCTCTCAGCGATGAATAACTTGTTGTCTGGAAGGAAGGACGGTGGCGAGAGACGGCATAATGAAGCTTCTGCGGTTTTCATACGCACAAAGTTGGATTGTGTGTTTGCATGTTGCCGACGCGTGGCTCCTCTCGTGCGCCTTTTATTTCCTCGTCACACCAGACAGCGCAGCCTGTCATTAACGTGGCAGCTTCCTGCTTCCTCCCCTCAGCACATTATTGTTCAGCCTTCATGTAGAGCTCCGGCACCAGCCGGGCCGTTGTCACGAGCGTCTGAGGGATGTCACGATCTGGGTTTTGTGTCTAGTTGTTTCCGGTTTTATTTTGGTAATCTCCCGGTCTCTGTTTTTGGTTTGAGCCTTACTTCCGGTTTTTGTTCTTCTCACAGCTGTTCCCTGTTAGTACCGGTCCGCATTATCCACACCTGCACTTCATCGGCTATTAGTTCACTTTGTATTTAACCACCACCTTTGTCCTCGGTTCCCCGCCAGATCGTTGTTTGTGTTTCTTCAGTGTCCCAGTTTCATCAGCGTATTCGAGTTCCATGAGTGTATGTATGTTTCATCGCCTGACCCTGGACTGCTATTGACCGTGAGTTTGTCTCATCCCTGCCTGTACTTTTGCTGAGCCTCTTTGTGTACGAACCCTGCCTGGACATTGGACTCGAGATTGCCTGCTCCCCTTGTTACTGCTTTAAGCCCTCCCGTGTATGACCTGGACCGTTTGACCGTGCTTTGGAGAATAAACTTCCTTTCGATCATAACCCTGCCTCCGTGCTGCGCATGTGGGTCCTTTCATTGCCGCCCCCTGACAGAACGATCTGGCCAAACTTGGACCCAGCCAGCACTTAGCCTCCGGTCAGGTCAGTGACTGTTTTTCCTTGTTTTTTTTTACGGCGAGTATAACTCTCCCGCGGAAGTATGGAGTTTACCTGCGCCGAGCTACCCAGCGACCTACATGTTTATTTCGAGATCCTCGCGGAGGATTACCGACGGGCTAGTAACCCGAAGGACCAGCGCTGCGCCGTGGAGGTGGCGATATTGACGCTGGAGGACGATGACACCGCGTTAGATCACCCCAGTGTTCGTCGCCTCTATGAGCGACTGTGCGCGAAGTCGGACGAGCTAAGCGACGCGCTCTGCACCACGCCAGCGCCGGTCGCACCGCCGATGGTTTCGGTTTCCTCCTCCCCGCCCCGTCGGATCGTCGTGCCTGCACCAACCTGCCCAGCTCCATGGTTGTTTCCCTGGGAGGATTTCCTGCTCCCACGCGGTCCTCAGTCTCCAGTCCAGCCGCGCGCTGCTCAGTCTCCAGTTCAGCCGCGCGCTGCTCAGTCTCCAGTCCAGCCGAGCCCTGTTCAGTCTCCAGTCCAGTCGAGCCCCGTTCAGTCTTCAGCCCAGTCGAGCCCAGCCCAGGTCTCAGTACAGTCGAGCCCAGCCCAGGTCTCAGTCCAGCCGAGCCCAGCCCAGGTCTCAGTCCAGTCGAGCCCAGCCCAGGTCTCAGTCCAGTCGAGCCCAGTTCAGTCGAGTCCTGTTCCGGCCCCAGTTCAGTCGAGTCCTGTTCCGGCCCCAGTTCAGTCGAGTCCTGTTCCGGCCCCAGTTCAGTCGAGTCCGGTTCCGGCCCCAGTTCAGTCGAGTCCGGTTCCGGCCCCAGTTCAGTCGAGTCCTGTTCCGGCCCCAGTTCAGTCGAGCCACGTTCCTGTCCAGGTTCCAGTACAGTCGAGTCACGTTCCTGTCCAGGTTCCAGTACAGTCGAGTCACGTTCCTGTCCAGGTTCCAGTACAGTCGAGTCACGTTCCTGTCCAGGTTCCAGTTCAGTCGAGTCACGTTCCTGTCCAGGTTCCAGTTCAGTCGAGTCACGTTCCTGTCCAGGTTCCAGTTCAGTCCAGTCACGTTCCTGTCCAGGTTCCAGTTCAGTCCAGTCACGTTCCTGTCCCGGTTCCAGTTCAGTCCAGTCACGTTCCTGTCCAGGTTCAGTTCAGTCACGCGCAGGTCGTGTCCCAACCAGAGGGCACCACCTGTCGCACAGGGGCTATGCACACCCGATCAGGCCCGACGTCTGTTCCGTCGAGCTCGGCAGCGGCAAGTAGCCATGCCAGCTCCAGAGGAGACGCCGTCCCAGTTTCTTGTCGGCCATGTTGCGGCCGTTCCTGTCGGCCATGTTGCGGCCGTTCCTGTCGGCCATGTTGCGGCCGTTCTAGTTCCTGTTCCTGTTCCTGTCGGCCAAGTAGAGGTCGTTCCTGTCGGCCAAGTAGAGGTCGTTCCTGTCGGCCAAGTAGAGGTCGTTCCTGTCGGCCAAGTAGAGGTCGTTCCTGTCGGCCAAGTAGAGGTCGTTCCTGTCGGCCAAGTAGAGGTCGTTCCTGTCGGCCAAGTAGAGGTCGTTCCTGTCGGCCAAGTAGAGGTCGTTCCTGTCGGCCAAGTAGGGGTCGTTCCTGTCGGCCAAGTAGAGGTCGTTCCTGTCGGCCAAGTAGATGCCGTTCCTGTCGGCCAAGTAGATGCCGTTCCTGTCGGCCAAGTAGATGCCGTTCCAGTCCCTGTCGGCCAAGTAGATGCCGTTCCAGTCCCTGTCGGCCAAGTAGATGCCGTTCCAGTCCCTGTCGGCCATGTTGCGGCCTCTGTCGGCCATGTTGCGGCCGTTCCAGTCTCTGTCGGCCATGTTGCGGCAGCGCCCGCCGGCCTCCAGGAGGAGGCGGCGCCGGCTGCAGTCCCCGCGCACCTCCAGGAGGAGGCGGCGCCGGCTGCAGTCCCCGCGCACCTCCAGGAGGAGGTCGCGCCGGCTGCAGTCCCCGCGCACCTCCAGGAGGAGGTCGCGCCGGCTGCAGTCCCCGCGCACCTCCAAGAGGAGGTCGCGCCAGCTGCAGTCCCCGCGCACCTCCAGGAGGAGGTCGCGCCAGCTGCAGTCCCCAGCGCACCTCCAGGAGGAGGTCGCGCCAGCTGCAGTCCCCGCTCGCACCTCCAGGAGGAGGTCGCGCCAGCTGCAGTCCCCGCGCACCTCCAGGAGGAGGTCGCGCCAGCTGCAGTCCCCGCGCACCTCCAGGAGGAGGTCGCGCCAGCTGCAGTTCCCGCGCACCTCCAGGAGGGAGGTCGCGCCAGCTGCAGTCCCCGCGCACCTCCAGGAGGAGGTCGCGCCAGCTGCAGTCCCCGCGCACCTCCAGGGAGGAGGTCGCGCCAGCTGCAGTCCCCGCGCACCTCCAGGAGGAGGTCGCGCCATCTGCAGTCCCCGCTCACCTCCAGGAGGAGGTCGCGCCAGCTGCAGTCCCCGCGCACCTCCAGGAGGAGGTCGCGCCAGCTGCAGTCCCGCGCACCTCAGCACCTCCAGGAGAGCCCCCGCGCACCTCCAGGGGAGGTCGCGCCAGCTGCAGTCCCCGCGCACCTCCAGGAGGAGGTCGCGCCAGCTGCAGTCCCCGCGCACCTCCAGGAGGAGGTCGCGCCAGCTGCAGTCCCCCCCCGCACCCCCAGGAGGGGGTCGTCGCCAGCTGCAGCCCCGCGCACCTCCAGGAGGGGGTCGCGCCAGCTGCAGTCCCCGCGCACCTCCAGGAGGGGGTCGCGCCAGCTGCAGTCCCCGCGCACCTCCAGGAGGGGGTCGCGCCAGCTGCAGTCCCCGCGCACCCCCAGGAGGGGGTCGCGCCAGCTGCAGTCCCCGCGCACCTCCAGGAGGGGGTCGCGCCAGCTGCAGTCCCCGCGCACCTCCAGGAGGGGGTCGCGCCAGCTGCAGTCCCCGCGCACCTCCAGGAGGGGGTCGCGCCAGCTGCAGTCCCGGCGCACCTCCAGGAGGGGGTCGCGCCCGCGCAGTCCCGGCGGACCTCCAGGAGGGGGGTCGCGCCCGTTCGCAGTCCCGGCGGACCTCCAGGAGGGGGTCGCGCCCGTCGCAGTCCCGGCGGACCTCCAGGAGGGGGTCGCGCCCGTCGCAGTCCCGGCGGACCTCCAGGAGGGGGTCGCGCCCGTCGCAGTCCCGGCGGACCTCCAGGAGGGGGTCGCTCCCGTCGCGGCTCCGGCCGCACCTGCATCGGTTCCTGGCGGCTCGGCTCCGGCCGCACCTGCATCGGTTCCTGGCGGCTCGGCTCCGGCCGCACCTGCATCGGTTCCTGGCGGCTCGGCTCCGGCCGCACCTGCATCGGTTCCTGGCGGCTCGGCTCCGGGCCGCACCTGCATCGGTTCCTGGCGCTCGGCTCCGGCCGCACCTGCATCGGTTCCCTGGCCGGCTTCGGCTCCGGCCGGCACCTGCAATCGGTTTCCTGGCGGCTCGGCTCCGGCCGCACCTGCATCGGTTTCCTGGCGGCGTCGGCTCCGGCCGCACCTGCATCGGTCTTCCTGCCCTCGTCTCTGGGCTCGCCGCCGGAACGGGTGGCCCTCCGGCCCTTCAGGGGGTAACCTCCCGCTGCTTGGATGGCGCTGCCTCCTGCGGCGCCGTCCGCCTCGACTCCTCAACCGCCTGGATCAGCGTCCGCCAGGAGGACATCGCCGTTCGGGGGGATCCCCGTGGACGCTGGCCCAGCCCAAGGGCACTGGGTGGGGTTCCCTGCCTCAGCGGCGGCTGGGCAGGCTCACGCCGCGTCTCCACCCGCCTTAAGAAGGAGCAGCGGGACTTTTCTGTTATTCATAGCAACCCTGGACATCTCCCATGGACTCTGTTCTTGTTTCACGGACATTCGTGTTGTCTTCTTGATTTTGGGACTCGGTCTTGTTTTGTTTTTCTGTTGGGTCCTCTGGGTTGTCGTGTTTGGGCGTGAGTTTTGGTTTTGATGGGGGTTCCCGTTTTTCCCTCCCCCAGTCCGCCCTCCGCCCGCCCTGTCGGTGTTCTGTGCGGGTTGTTTTTGGTTCTGTCCCTCCGCCGGTCCTCCCTCCGCCCGCCCTGCTCGGGTTTGTTGTTTTTTGTTTGGTCGTCTGGAATCCGCCCTTGGGGGGGGGGGTACTGTCACGATCTGGGTTTTGTGTCTAGTTGTTTCCGGTTTTATTTTGGTAATCTCCCGGTCTCTGTTTTTGGTTTGAGCCTTACTTCCGGTTTTTGTTCTTCTCACAGCTGTTCCCTGTTAGTACCGGTCCGCATTATCCACACCTGCACTTCATCGGCTATTAGTTCACTTTGTATTTAACCACCACCTTTGTCCTCGGTTCCCCGCCAGATCGTTGTTTGTGTTTCTTCAGTGTCCCAGTTTCATCAGCGTATTCGAGTTCCATGAGTGTATGTATGTTTCATCGCCTGACCCTGGACTGCTATTGACCGTGAGTTTGTCTCATCCCTGCCTGTACTTTTGCTGAGCCTCTTTGTGTACGAACCCTGCCTGGACATTGGACTCGAGATTGCCTGCTCCCCTTGTTACTGCTTTAAGCCCTCCCGTGTATGACCTGGACCGTTTGACCGTGCTTTGGAGAATAAACTTCCTTTCGATCATAACCCTGCCTCCGTGCTGCGCATGTGGGTCCTTTCATTGCCGCCCCCTGACAAGGGAGACGTTTAGAGGATATTAAGCAATTTTTAAAAAAACGTTAGCTGAAGTGAAGCGAAGGAGTCACTAACAGAATTAGTCACGTCTGGAGGAAGGTCACTGAGCAGCCTCCCACACGCTCGGCAGCCGGCAGCGACTCCAGGGAAAAAGTTTTTGTGCACGTCTGAAGCTACGAGTCATTAGCGATGCTGATAGAAACACACTTTAATTAAGACTGCTGCATTTTGGGCTTAGATGTCACATGGAAAGATTAATAAGTAATATCAGGGGTGTGGTGGTATGTAAATAGAGCAGACGTGCCTCCGAGCGGAACTGCTGCACTTGGTGTTCCACCAAACGGAGCAAATGAGCATGCTGGAACGCTGAGCTCAGTGCCCCCTCCCAGGCTCAAGTGCTTGGCTCCACTCGTGAGCCAGATATTAGCAGCCAGCTGCTCGCTAGATAACAAATAAGAACCGGAGCAGCAGCGGGTTGGAGCATATGCAGGCGTTTGTGTCGCTGCACGTCTTGTTTCACGCTTTCACGTCGCGGCTGCGGCTCCGACCCTCGGCCTTCTGCGTGTTGGCGTCCGGGCAGGAAATCAAGGCTTCAGAGCTGCTGTCCTCACCGAGACGCGTTTACTGTCCACAGGCAACAGCTGCTGAGCTCCATTTCTACGGGAGAACAGGATCCTCACTGTTCCTCACGAGACTGGACTCAACTCACAGACAACTGGAGTTGAATTTATTACAAATGCTAAATGAGGATAATTGTGCAAGAGGCACATTCAAATAAGATATCGAGTCATTTTCTCTCCCTGTAAAAAAGGAGCTCGAAAACGTGGTCCACGACAAGATGCTGGGGAACTGTGACAGACTGATTGAAGGCTTCACCCAGAACTGGGACTGTTCCAAACTTTAAAAATCTAAATATTCACAATTGCTACAGAATGACCACCCTTTTACAAACTCAAACAAAGGTTCTGCCTATATTATTTTCCAGATGTTCTTACTGGATGCTGCCAGTGGGTAAAATGGCCTCACTGGAGGAGTAGAAACGGTCGATTATGATCCAGTTTCTTGTATGTTACCTGTGCTTTGACGTCTTCTGCTGCATCCAGAGGCTAAACCTCAGCCTTCATGTGCCGTTAATTCACTTGCGGCTTCTGACTCCCAGCTGATTTCAGCTGCAGCGCCGTCAACCACCTTGACTCCACACTTGAGCTCTCTGTAACGGGGCCGGCGTCGGGCCACACCCTGACCCGCTTTCTCTGCCTCCTTCACCGGCAAAAGGGCGAAACTCGCGTTTCCTCGGTCTCCAGCAAAGTCGCCCTGACGGCCGCCTTCTGTGTCTGCGTTTACATTTACAGCGCAGCGTTAATGCAGCAGTAATTAGTAGTAGGGGAAACAAGCAAACAATGCTGGTGGAAGGTGATGGTTGGAGGCTAAATGGCTAAAATGGAGTCATCAATCTGGCCACATGCAGCACGACGCATAATTTACACTTTGAACGTGCACGACCGTAAAACATCAGCTTTGATGCTGTTTTTATCTCTGACACCAAAAAGACGAATGCGTAGGCTCGACATTTGTGGTTTGTGTCATTTGCGTAGTTGGAGAGCGAACCATTAACATCGTAGTTATGACTCCATCATGTGTATATTTCACCGCTTTGCAGGCAATTAGCAACTAAACTGGTCCAGAGCTAAGAAGAGGAAAGGGAGGAGGAGGGAACCGCGCCCTCCTTCTTCCTACACTCTATATATTCAGCTATACGTGTGTCTTGTTTTCACCCAGTCGAGTCCTGGATAGAATGAAGAGAGGAGACCACCTCCGACCATGAGCTCTGTCACCAGAGCTGCGTTCGTGCTGTTTAACAGTTGCCTTTGGAAGTCACGTGACTCCAGCAGTCGCGACACTTTCCACCTGCTCCTGTCACTCAGCGCTCACGCTTTGGATTCACGTCAAACAGATGTGCTACTACACCTCAGCAATCATCAAGCACGCGAGAAAAAACGGCAGGTTTCTGAATGTTTAATGCAGAACATCAGACGGTGACAGACACTGACGCGTTCACGCGCTGTCTTTCATTGCAGTCTCCTCTGATGCTGCGTGAACTGAACCCTTTCCAAAACATTTGTCAGGAAAAGTTTCCTCTGACAACTTTGCCTTGTTACAGACTCAGGTGTTGGTGTCGATAAACACTCGGTTCTCAAACGCGGCGTTTAGTGGGTTCTGGCGCTGACTTGCTGCAGAGGATCCGATCGATATGTATCGCACGGTTTGCTGCGACTGAAGGAGCGGGTCCATTTAACGCTTAGGAGCTCCTATTACTGTCATTTTACTGACGTTCCAATGCCTAAATACATGTCAGCACTGAAGCGCTTTCCTGAGCCACAGACTTTTATGTGTTCGAATGTGATGAGACCGTGTTACAACCTCACGCATGACAGTCAAGGTCAAAAGGTCATGTCACACATGTTGAATGGTCTCATACACAATAAAACCCAACTCTTTAACAACCAAAGGCACCATGACTCCCAATAACAACCCACAGCACGACGTACGCCCACGAGTAGCAGCTGTATTGGTGTCATTGATCTGATTAAGCTGTTCTGTACTGGATCTTTGTCTTGTTCTGTGTATTTTCCCTAATGGAGGATCAACAGTCTTTTGTTAAATAACAAACGCTGGATGGGTTTTCACGCCTGTCTCTCATCTTTTCATTGATCTTACAGCGGATCTTTCATGCTTTACATTTCTCTGTGCTGCTCCACTGGGACAGATCCACAGTCTGTGTTTGCATCTCTTCTGACTCTCTGACATCATTGGCACTGTCAGATGCAGCCCAGTCCTCCTTCAGTCATTTAATCAGCCGTGTTTTCAGCCTGACCTGTGGACGTAACCACCCTGTTTGAAGGCTTCTAGCTGACGTCGGACCGATCCTAATCCACAGCAGGAGAGTATCTGCTCGACAGACAAACAGCCTCATCAATAATGAAAAAAATAACACCTGACCCGAGGCAGCGACATTTGTGTGAGACAGAATTCATATTGTGTTTGATGTGTTGGGAGAAATCCGGGGAATGGATGTGGTCATAAAGCCTCTGAGCGTGAAAGTGTCTTGTTGACGGACGGCACCTCTTAACTGCAGGTGACGCGCTGTAACCGGCTTGGTGAGAGGCCGTGTTTTACATTGGTCCCCAACACAGCAGCTCTGTCTCTTGTCGAACTGTTGCCTTTTCATACACTTCCTTTGACAGAAGACTTGAGCAGAACTGAACGCTGTTACGAGCCAAAGGGAGCAGCGCTGCACCGCTGGTTTCTGGAGCGCTGTGTGGGCGACTCACATGGTGAGAAAAGTTAACAAATGGAATCATTTTGGTTGTATATTAAACTCTGTGGTTTTACATGAGAAAGGCTTTATTTTTGTTCCTCTGTCATGTGAGGGTCTGTGTCCAGTATAAAGGCCACAATTTAGGGTATAAGGCAGAAAGGTTCCATAGCAGGTTTAACATGGTTTAAACTGAGCTGAATCATCACAGTCGGGTTATTAAATAAAACAATTTTATAATTAAAAATGAAAAATTCATAATTTCAATATGTTTTTGTGTTCAATGACGTAACCGAGCATCATCTAGTTGGCCTTGATCTCCTGCTCAGACATCGATTACTTTAGTCTGCGCCCGTGCGGAGGGGGCGGGGCTGCACCTTCATCCAGACGCTCCAGTATCTCTGAGGAAACCGCTCTTTAACGGCCTTAACTTTTCCTGAGGGCAGGTAGTGGATGTTTGTACTGAAGCAGTGTTGGGACAAGTGGAGCCGTCAGAGCCAAGTAGACCTTTGGTGGAGTTTAAAATAAGCTCCTGCGCCGTGGCCGCTCCGTTGTTTTAAGCATACCTGCCAATTAGCGGCCAATTAGCCAATTAGCGGTATATTTTTGCCCTTGAGTTGCATCATTGACTCTTTTTAAACGTCGTTTCGTATCGGGGCAGAGAAGCATGGAAACCCAGCGCATCGTGTGTGAACCTGGAGTTGGGCCGCCGACATTCAGCACTTTGTTGAAAAAGTTGTCTCCGCCTGCACCACAGCTTCCACAGCCACAGGAGAGTGTGCTGGAGCCTTCGTACCAAGCGGAGGAGTCCGGCTCCGCAGGCCGCCCCGTTCCTATAGTGCTCCACTTCAAGAACAAGGAGGTTCCCAAAAAGGTGTGCTTCAAATATGACGTGTTTCTCAGGCTCAATCACCAGTCGAACACCTGCGATGTGAAAGATCAGGGACTTCAGATGAAAGGCTGGTCAAAGCTGGAGGAGTACTGGTGGATCCAGGAGGGGGTGGAGTTGACTGTGGGGACGGACCAGTAGAGTCCACAGCTGCAGAGGAAGGAATCTGTCCAGATACAGATGCTCATCTATTCACTGTTCACTCTGCTCCTCCTCCCAACGCCACTGACAGAGTTCTTGTGACTTTTGACCACTCATCTATGGCACGAGGGCCTGTTTTCTCTGGTATAAACAGGTGCTTTAGGGTGTGAGGCAGGAGACACACACCCTGTAATGTTGTCCAATGTGTATCAGGTTTTTTTCCCGACAGACTCCAGACCAGAACAGCAGCTACACCTGGGTTCGTCCTGAGTTCGTCTGAGTAGCAGTGATTCTAAACCTTCTAAAAAGACCTTCTAGACGATGCGATATTCACCCACACGGTCGTCACGGAACAATCCTGAAGAATGTATGAAAGACAAAGAAGGTGTGAGTTGTTCACCTACACCTGCCAAATCATATACGATGTGGGAGAAGTTAATGAAGGGGAGCAAACATTTGTGTCTTTAATTGGTGCAGATGTAATCTCTCCTAAATTAAACTGTTACATCATTGTACATCTATTTCCACTCTATTTCCCTAAACTCTTTCCAATAACCTGAATACGTCCATTTAATGGTTTACATAAACACATAATGATGGACTGAGTCTAACTTCATGTGTGCCTTTGCAGGAAGCTCATCTCACCGACATCCCATCGCTGCTGCAGATTCGGCCCCCTCACCGCCCGCCGGGACCCCATGTGAGTTATTCAAGGGTCAAAGGTTATTACCACCCACATACAACTGACCAGTGATCAGCTGGAGTGACCACACGGATAAAAACGTGGCCGTATTTATGAAAGATTCATGTCTAAAATGAGTCCACTGTTGCTCCTGTTCAAACCTTGCAGACTGATTCTATCTCACTTTGCAAGTAAAATGTCACCGTGCTGCTGAATCTTAAAACCTCGTGGAGGCGTGTGTGTCACCGATGCTTATAATTATAAACAGCATCCGATGAGCAGTAGGAGTGAAAAGCTCATGGGATGTTATTTACCCGTAAAGAGCAGCTTTGCTGTCTGGAGCAGCTTGAAAAGCCACCAGCGACGGGCTCGTTACTGACCCCTCCTCACCGACGGTCCCCGTTTTGAAGCCCGTCTCCTGAAGAGACGCTGCATCTGCGTCGTGAAGCTAAGAGCTGCAGCGACGGCTCAGCGCTGGATGAAGGATAAGGTCCACTGCTCCGCAGGGGGTCCGGGCTCAGAGAGGAGATTGCATTCTTCCACCCCCTTAGTTGTTGTGGTTTTGACCCACCACAGGGAACTGGGCTGGAGAAAAGCGTGAAGCAGCAGCCTGTGAGCGGTGCTTAAGCTGCGCCGCTGCTGTGTCTCTGTAGTCCCCAAAGGCAGATGTTCCCAAGGTTCCTCTACATGTGGTTTTACCTGGAACCCTTCCTTACTCTCATCGTCTCATGTTCGCTTCTCCGTTGCTTTTCATGGTAAGAATAGACGTGGTGCATGAAGATGTTAGAGCTGCAGTCAGAGGACACCTGGATCTACAAAATAGATGAATTCATAAAGTTTAAAGGCGACTGTGCTGCCTTCATGGCTCCTTGCAGAATGTGCTACAGGAATATTATTGCACAGCCCTGAATAATTGATAGAAAAAATGAAAAAGAAGCGAAAGAAGGACACGAGCGGATTTCTTTTACCCAAACATCGTGGTGTTACAGCCTCCGGGGCCTTCACCCAGCTTCAAATGCAATTTCCCAGGAAGTCTTAAGCTTTATGGGCCAAATGATCCGGCTGAGGTACGAGTGTACAGGAAGACAAGGAGAGGATGAAATGAAACATTATTACAAGGTTACGACACTGCCGGGCCCCGCGCCGGGCGGCCGGCCCTGATGTCGGCCATCAATCTCCACCGCCGCGCGCTTTTACGATGAGGTGAATTATAATTTTGATAATGGCTGCAGCGACTCTCGAGCTGTCTCTGCCTCGAAGGACGCTCTCGACCAGCGGCGAGTTACAGGAGGTCACTGGACTGATGAACGTCCCTCACCTGCACCTATTATTCTGAGCCTGGTGGAGGCAGGACACGGACAAAAAGAGCAGTTTGTTTCATCCAAAGCATTCTCAACTCTGATTTACTTTAATATTAACATGACACGTCTTCAGAATTCATCTTTGTATTTGCATTATAGTCAAAAACACCACAAGCCTTTGCTTCTGACACATTATACCTTTAGCTTTTTGCTCCTTGTCTGGTTTCTGCAGCTGCATATTCACAGTGGACAATTACTAACCTTCCTAAAATATTGATGCTATAACAAACATGAGACCCTTCCTGTGCTCCACGGGCCCAGAAGGAGGCCAGTAAACTATTGTTGTCCTCACTGACCTGCACCTCAACTCCACGTGATCTTCTTCGCTGAAACAAATTCAACTGGACCCCATGAGCCCAAGTCAGTGACCCGGCTTAGTGGAGCTCCTGCAGAGGGACGGGAGCAAATCCCTGCAGCCACGTTCCACAATCTGGCAAAACGCTTTCCCAGAAGAGGAAAGTCCGTTAAAGCAGCGTAGTGATGGACTGAGATGTCCAACAATCGCCTCTATGTAATCCACCGATGCCTGTATACTTCTGGACATGAAGGATATTCATTTTCTCCATCTGCCCCCCGGGGTTCTGGCCAAACTTTGATCTCAGCAGGAGGTCGGACTTTGCTCAGAACTTATCTTTTCAAAGTCTTGTACCTGCCGAGCTGAGCAGAAAGAGATGAGCAGTGTGGACCCACACACACACACACACACACACACACACACACACACACACACACACACACACACACACACTCTCCGTAGGGACTGACAGCGTGGCAGTAGAGGACATTTGGAGAGCTGTTGTCGCCGTTGCTGAAGTGTTGTGCTTCCTTCCACCCTGATAATTAGGCTGATGGGAGCGTCGCACACACTTAGGGCCTGGGTCCTCGGTGGCAGACAGGCGGTGGGGAGGGGAGGGGAGGGGAGGGGAGGGAGCGGTGGGGAGGAGAGGCATGTCTGGGCTCCTGTTGCTCCCGTGTCCTCAGTTGAGCGATGGCTCTACCTCTCGGCGTGTGTCAAGCTCCCACCCGTCAGCTCGCGTGCACGTGCGCGTGTGTTTCTGCACGTAGGAGGATCAAGTTTAGGACTTCGCTTCAGGCTTCAAGCTAAACAGATTCTTATTTAAATACCAGCCATTATTATGGAAAAGCGTTTCAGGGATTTGTGTGGTGTTGACGCTCTGCTTTACTTTTTCTCAGGATTAATTGGATAAACGCAGATGGCGGCGCATCACAAAGATATTTCTGTCACGGCAGCAGTGGAGCCTGATGCACAAACACAACGTCAGAGGCTCTGGACCGTCGGGTGGAGGCCAGGGTTTGGTTCCATTCCTGCCACGGAGACAGAAGAGACAATCGGCCTGTTAAAAGTCCAGCACAGGTGGAGGACGCCGGTAATCGAATATGTTTGACATCTTAATATTTTGACATTATTCCTTGAATATTAGGAGTGTATTACTAGGTTAGGGTTAAAAATAAATCCAGAGCTCCTCCCCTAATGGTTTCCAGTAGAACTGCTTTGTTGTACTGACCTCTATGGGCTGAAAGTGTGAAGCTTGTTGTGGCCGCAGCAGACGTTTGTCCTCCCTGTGTTCACATCAAGGTTCCTTTACTACGTTCCCATTTTACCACCAGGCAGAGCTCCACTGCAGCGCCGTCCCTGCTCCGCGTTAATGTTAATGAGCCACACTTGGTTCTTTACAACAGACAACAGGGCGGATGACACGGAATCAAGAAGCAGCAGTGGGGTTTTTTTTCAGCACAGAAAATCTGACTTTGGACCTGGAAGAAAAATGAATCAGTGAAACTATGTGTGTTTGCAGAAACGCCCCATTGCGAATGTACTAAATCACCAAATTGTTCCATGGAAACATTGCTCTGTTGTCATAGAAACAGCTCTTTGACACCAACACAAAGCCTTAAAAAGTCACTTTATTCCTGCGGCTAGAGATGGAGTCAACCTTAGAGAGAACACGGGCGCACCTTAATTCTCTTTCCAGCCTCACGGACGCTCACGCACCCTCACAGACCACCTGCTGAGCCTGAGATGGAACCGAAGGCGTGAAGCGAACTGACCCCCGGCTTTCGCTCCACGAGGTGCTCAGAGCCGTTCTGCTTCCCTGAGAGCACTGCATAATGAGCTGTCTGACCCCCCCCACCCCACCGCCCCCGCCTCCCGCAGATTACAGGGTTATCACTGCCTCCCGATGAGCGGCCGCTCAGCCGGCCTTCGCATCCGCAGCCATTGTGGCGTTGTTGTTGTCTTCCTCTTCCTCTTTGCTACGCGCCACCTCTCCCCCTCCCTCTCGCGCTAATCATAAAAGGAGTCCAAAAATCAAAGGATTAATTCAGCGTCATTGCTTTGAAGCAATTAACTGCTGTACCGGCTAATCCCCAGAGTTATGTCTCAAATCCAGAAATTGGCCACTGGAGATGTGCAGCTCTGCCCACGCCGCATTGTTTTGCCTGGTGAATGAAGTTGAAAGACGAGTTCACTGCTTTGAGGGGAAAATAAGCAGGCTTTGAAAGTCTTTGATAAAAATAAAAGGAATTGTAAAACTCCGAGTAATTAAGAGGTTTATCTTTGCATTTCAATGTACGGTGGCTTTTTTTAGCAGCGCAGATAGTTAATCCGCCACATTCATTTTGGATAATTAAAATAGGAGCTCTATTTATTCAATCTAAAGCCAGCCAATTTGGAAAAGTTATAGGCTATTACAGTTTTGGCTGCAGGTTTTTATAGCTGTTCCTCATGAGAAATTGCACTATACATTTTAATAAGTGCCTCATCTCCCTGATTTTCCACACTGTGATTAATTTTGTCACAGCACACAGAGAACTTGTTTCATTTAGGCCGGTATTTAACAATTTAATGGATGCTTTATGCTCCCAGGAAGCTCCATAAAGCTTCATTACTCTGTGTGACAGCTATGTATAAGCTACGAGCTGCTGCTGTTACAGTGGGAGGACAGTAGATCAACTTTTCTGTCGGTTTATGGCGCAATAGCAAGATGTGACCACCAGGGGGCGAGAGTAGATTAGAATTGAAAACAAGTGGCACGTTAACGTTAACTTACATCAACATTACATGTAGTCATGCACTCTCTTACATAAAGCTCTTTTACTCTTGTAACAATTTGCCGGTTTTGCTTAGCGCCTGTTCATTTCATAATGTTATTCATACACGGCTATCTATCAGGAAACCAAACTGGGCAATGAAAACATAACTGTACAATAATTGTTACACATTGACACGATTTGCCGGTTTATTGAGGCAGCGTGTTGTAAAGTGGTGAGTCAAACCACGTGCAGTGTGTAGAGAGTCACGATAAAAGGTGGAGGAGGAGCATGAAAAGCTTATATATGTAATAGTTATAATGGGTTGTAGCTCTGTCCACACACATCATAGCCTCAGACTGTGGCCTTGACTCTATGATCCAGGCCTGTGCAATAACAGGAACAATAGCAAAGGTTTTAGTTGTTGGCTCAACAACAGTTGGGGACGAAGCCAACAAAGGTCCCAGTGATCTCAGCTCCAGGCGGTGTGTCCTCTCCTGTTATCAGTTCCTCCTCTGCCTGTTCATGGGTTTAAAAGCTGTGGCCACAAAGAATCAGTGGAAATGGATGAGGGACAAAAGAGCAAAGAGTAAATGTTATCACTGGCACTTTGTCCTGAGCAGCTCAGGTAAACACGCGTGTGTTGGAGGTGTGATCACATCATTATCATCATTCAGTGATTACGTGCCTTGTAAGTGACACTTACTCCATCTTACCGATCCCTGTTTTAACGGACTCTGTAAACGAGTCTTACCCGTTGTACCTGCCGTCTGTTTCAGTTTAAAAACATCCGAGTCCAAACTGCAGCCTTTCATCCAGAGGACGGACAAGCAAAGCGGCTCCAGGGTCACGTGGCATCAGGCAAAAAGGAACGACGACGACTATGTTTGTTAGTTACCCCAAAAACGGAGTCAATTATCATCCAAGGTCAATTCTATTGATTTCTGAGCTGAATATAATAAAGTCAGTGCCTTTAAATTATACAGCAGAACCCAACAAATGACTGGGTGACAGAAGGACCAGTCTCAGGGTCGCAGCTGCTGCAGCTACCGCTTAATGACCTTAGACTCACCTGATCAGGCTCAGACAAGAAAGCTGTGAAGATACATTTGCATTAGATATAGAGACGTCTGCTTCCAAGTCTGAACCGTGAGCTGCTTCCACAGGAACAAACGTCCAACCACAGGTACCAGGCCTCTGAGGGCAAACACCAACACACTTTCACTCCTCCATTCTGACATTAAATCCTGTCAGATGAACAGAACTTGGCATTTTACTGACCTTTTTACCTTTTTAAAAGCCTTTAGGGCCCATTCACAATAAATCTACTGTATAAACGGCTATAAACATCGATTGTCTTCTGCTTCCTGCCACAACAACCATTAGCAACCTGATGAACAGCATCATCCGCTAACGTGAGTCTGCAAAGCTGCGTTTCTACAAATGGTTGTCATTGTCTTGACTTTTACAAAACCTTGAAATACACTTAGTTTTATTTTTGTTAATTGATAAAAGCGTTTTCATCATTTGCTCCTTCATCTCATGCAAGGAGCAGTTAAACAGTCTTCAGATGAATCAAGCCTTGAGTCATGTGACCAGATCCCAACAGGAGACAGAAGCTCCAGACAATAAAAACAGCCATGGCAACGATAAGTGGCATGAAGCCTGGTGGAGATGTTATTTATGGTGGAGTCTGGGGTCGGGGGTGAGGGGGTTTATGGGGGTGAGGTCAGATTAGTGTTTGCATGTGCTACACAAACGCCTACTGTGATGTGTTAAATTCCAGTTGTTTTTGTCATTTCAGACCGTCCAGGTACAAAACAAGACCCTGTCGTCAAACATTACAAACGAAATAAGGATTAAAAAAACATTGAACATTCATGGGACCAGATGACAGAACATCCCCATCTCCAGCCTCAGTCACTCCCAGGCAGAATTTAGAGGACAGGCTGCTTTGTGACCCTCGGATCACGCTCCGACCGGTCAGACATCAGGAGTCGCGCATTCTTCCCACACTGAGGAGGACGGATCACAGATCACAGAAACGGAAAATAACACGGGGACAGTGAAGATGAGAATGAGTTGTGTCATTTCAACATCAACGAGTAACAAATTGTGGGAGGCTTTCATTCCAGACTTTAGTGAAAAGCTACAGGTGTGTTAAGTATTCAGTAGTAGACTTGAATATACTGTTGTTGAGCGCATCTAAGCACTCGTGACCTTTAACCCCACCGTAGCTTGTGAATTAATGAGCGTAAATCATGATTCCCTGCTTGTCTGATATGAATAATGACCTTTAGTTCAGTCTTTTAGATAAATCAAACCTGCATGTCTGTGTGATCATGTCTTCAAATACGACGTGGAGGGAATGTTAGGTCTGTTCATCCGTGTGTTGGTTCAGTGGAGGCCCGTTATCAGGAGGAGGAGGGCCGTCCTGGAAATGATGGCAGCACTGAGCTCGCACACGTTTCAGGAATGCCAGAAAGGGGGGGGGGGGGTGCAGGGCGTCGGGCCACAAACATCAGGGGGAACAAGCACTCTTTCATTTAGACTCATGCCTCAGGCCCAACGTCTAGACCCTGCGAAGCTGAAGAGGGCAACTGAAAATAAATAAACAGATGTCAAATATCAAATCCAGTTTCAGCTACAAACTAGAAGCACTGGTGATAAAAGCCAGTGGATTTATCTGAATGCTGAAATTACAGAGGAGTTAAGGTGCCGCATTAGAAGGCAGTTTAAGGTTGAGCATCATCTCTCAGCACGGCTGCACATCAGGGAGGAATCATTACGTCCGGGTTCTTCAGAACCGACCTGTCCAGTTTAAACCGTGGCCTTTGCTGATGCGGTGGTTTGCTGCCACGTCAGTGACATTTTAAGTTAATGATCCCAGAATATGCATGACTCCCACCTGTATATGTACGATGCTGAGCTGAGCTGGTGGAGCAGTTCCTCCTGCTGTAAATAAGCAGAGGCGTCGTTATGAGGACGGCCCCCTGTTTTTTGTGCACGTTGGCCCACGGACACATGCAGATTAGAGCTGCTGCGAATGATGAAACCTGTGTGTAACCGCTGGCCGACGGTGACTCAGCTGCGTGGGACAGGCCTCAGGAAACAACAAGTGGTGCCGCGGCGCTGCTCGGCTGGAGGCGCAGTGGCCCGCGGCTGTGACCGAGGCGGGTTGGGTCAGAACACGGTTTAAAACACCAACGCAAAGAGCCCATGACTGGAGGAGACTGGAGGTTAACGCTGCCTGTGGGTGCGTGAAGTCATGGCTGCTCGTATCGTAGGAGCTCAGTGACTGGAAAAGCCAATATTGACTCTTTGTTCCCGTCAGCAGCTTGGGAGGTGCAGACACTGTTTGCTCCCTGGTAAAAGCAACAACCCTGGCAGTGGCTGCGTTCACAGTGAAAGTCAGACTTGCACCGGTTCTGCTAACGGCTCGGTGGGCGCTCCAGGCGGCCGTGGTTCTGATAAGTTCCCAGCAGCTGTCTCTTTGCTCACGGTGTTATCGCTGCTCAAACAGCTCCGGGCGCCGGCTGTTCTCCAGGGCACACACGTTTCATGCTCAAACATTTTACCACACGTACCCGAACAGAGACCTGCCGCTCATTTGACTTTTATGTCACAGCGACAAAAATCATGTAGCGGGTTCAAAGCGACCCGACCGAAGGCTTCACCGACCACGGCCTGGACTTTACTCGCTCACACTGACGCTCTGCTGTGGTCCTTTTTTCCTGTTCTTATTAAATCCAGATCAATCAGCAGGAGCCTCCAGGTGATCATCAGTGTGTAGTGATGGGACACATAGAAAACTGCGACACTGCTACTGCTGCCACTATATGTTTATAAATGTAGACCGTGGACTGCTGCCGGTGCCTCACTGTCTGATCTTTTCATGTTTTTCTCAGTAATGGTCCTTCAGGCTGTTGGTACCAGCATTTAAACAGAATGTGCTGTGTGTGTATTTATCCAGACCTGATTAACAAACCCAAGCTGAGTTCATGCCTTTAGACTCTGAATGTCAACCTCACTTTGTTTCTGAACTTTCCCAAACTCGCACAAGCCAAAAGCTGAAGCCAGGGTTAACAGGCCCCGACACCTGGGCTCCGCGGGAGTGTTCCATGTTACGACACCCGCAGTACGAGCCGGGGCGGCCCAGGCTTGTTTATTGACTCACAGCCGTAGGTGGTCCTGATGAAACCGCATCAAGGATGAGGTGACAAACAGGAACTTAGGCCGCGTGTGCGTCGGCCTGCGCTCATGCTGACGCACACGCCTTTAACCTCAGGCTCTGCTTTGAGCAGGAGTCAGGATCCACCTGAAAGGTTCAGCCACGCTCCCTATCTGGCAAAGTCGGGACCTTGAATTTGAATTGGATTTGAGTCAAATGCAAAGCGGTATCAAGGTTGAGGAAGCCCGAGTCACTTATGAGACATGAAAGGATGTTTGTGATGCACAGTTTAGGCTCATTGATCCGCTGGCGGCCTCGGAGGCAGCTTCAAAGGGGGACGCGGCCTGTGATGAGCGTTCCCGCCAGCAGACAGGCTGCCACATGAACAGGAAGTGAAACCATGGCAACGACGGCTGACGCCAGCGCTCCCACTGCCTCTTTAGCTGGTGCCTGTTAGACATCAGGCCAGTTCACCGCCCCTCACTGGTCGTGGACGTCCCAGTTCCTCATCTCTGACCTTCGCTGTTGTTGTACGGTGGTGGCTGGTTTCCCTTTATTAACAGCTTCACTCTCAAATGATTAGAGTCCGTCTGTGTTGCCATCACTTTTTCTACTCAAACATATTTTGGAGATCGTTTGGCTTTTTTGATGTGACAACATCGTGCTCGGACACGTAGCAGGTCCTGACCTCCGGGGACACGTGTGACTCCCGTAAGGAGCCTCCCTGTTCCCTCGGCGGCCATTCACACGCTCCACCGACCCTCCTCTGTTGTCGTGGAGACCGAGGATAAGGATCTCTCCTCACTGAAGGCGAGACAGCCTGACTGAGCGCAGCCCTGAAGTGTGTTCCGCCGATGACATGTGCCCTCAATTCCTCGATGGGGTGTAGTTGTAGCTTGTTTCTCGGAGAACAGCCTGAGCAGGTTGATTCAGGTCAAAGATTAATAAGTGGTAAATGATGGAACGTAAGGCCTGACGACAATCTGGCCAAACAGGCCTGACGAAGCCATTTTCCTCCTGAATGTACATGTTGGAGACGCTGACAGGTAGTGACTCACTGTTCCTCCACTAAATCATTCATAAACCCCCTCCCCTTGTTATCAGCCACTCATTAGACTCTTGATGATGACTGATAGGGTTAGTGATTCCCCTCCCATTCAGGTCATGTGACGCTAATCACGCAGCCCCTCAGAGCCTGTGACTGCAGAGAATGTGACCCCGGCTCATCCCCTCCAGCGTTCAACAAAACCCCTCACATGAGAACGCTCAGAGCCACTTTACATGCTTTACGCTGTGACCTTCCTGTGCTGAACCCCTCTGTGATCAGTCTAAAAGCTGAGTAGTTGGTCCTAGTCTGCCTTTACCAGGTCTGCACTCTGTTTACGCCCTGGTCTGAACAGTGAAATGGTCCCGCGTGG
The DNA here is from genome assembly GCF_900634795.4 of Betta splendens. NCBI lineage: Eukaryota > Metazoa > Chordata > Actinopteri > Anabantiformes > Osphronemidae > Betta > Betta splendens. The sequence goes on along the minus strand of NC_040889.2, from coordinate 27,503,437 downwards.
AGGCAGCAGCTGTGCGACGGCTTAGCGCTCCTCTTTATAGTCCTGCTGAGCGCAGTAACTGGAGCTGTGGAGAGGTTCATCCAAATCCAGGCAGAGGCGACGTCAGCATCGTCATAATACAGCCCATCTGGCCTGAACACAGAGAACATCAGACCCCCGAATAGACGTACAAACATGACAATGATTAATGAATGCAGCGTTCACAGATGGTGGCGTCCCAGAAATCACTTAAGCAAGAGACGTCCAGTCGCTCAGAACCAGTGGAGCCCATTAGACACTGACGTTGACCAGTCTGGGTTTGGGTCGACTGAAGGCCAGTATTATTATTATTATTACACAGGCCACAGGGCGCAGTACATCCTGACCAGCTAATAGCTTACACATAGTCATTTATTACCATTAAATATTACCCGGTTATGTCCCCGTTTTTGACTGAAACATCTGCACATTTACACTTTTTCGCCTAAACAGTGAAACAAAACTAAAAGCGGCAGCTGGCACAAACTACAGCAGAAACAGTGATTCAGGTAAATTAACCAGCATCTACAACCTGAAACTGAGAGACCTCTTTCTCGGTTTCAGCTGAGCAGCTGTGAGGCTGGTTTGGCCTTTGCTGTGGTTTTGCACTGAACTCTTTCAGGTTAGCTGAGGCGAGTCTACGTCAAACTGCTGTGGTTTCCTTCAACCTACGGCGTAGACAATGTGGATCCAGTTACTATGAAACAGCTGAGTTGACATTTTTTGTTATTCCGCTTTAAGTGCCTTGTACAAAACTTGAGCTACATATCACACAGTTCAGCATTAAAGAGCTGAAGGAGACACGAGGATCCAGGTTCAGCATCTGTAAACATGATCTAATCAGCGTAGATGATAGTGGCTTTTGTTCTGCGGTGGCTCTTCAAGCTAACAGGCCGGCGTCTCCTCTGACACCTCATTGTGATTAGAATAAGGCCTTAAGGGAACACTGGGACAAAACACCTCCAATTGTTAGAACAACCTATTTCTGTTGGGAAGTAAAACTAAAACCTCCCAGAAACTTCCAGTTACATGAGAAGACTTATGTAACACAAGCAGGGCTTCTTCTCAGAAGGCAGGGTTGTGTTGGCACAGGCCGATAGGAAGCAAACATTGTCTGCATACGCAACTATTTCACAATGATGATACAGAAAGTTGGTTAAAACCACAATTTCCTGCTAAACAAACTCATTACATTCAAATGTTTTGGGATAACATTGAAATTATCTTTGTTATGAAAAGGTGGTTTTGTAAATATACATCTTTTTTAACTTTTATACTAAACAGTAGCAAAATGTTTATCTGTATCAGCAGTTTTAGGTAAACACTTTGGTTTCAGATGTCAGTGGTAACTATGCATTTGTTCCAGTAATTGCTTAGTCATGGTGTTTTCAACTTCTTTTGCTATTACTATGTGTAAGCTATCCCTAATTTACTTGGAATGGACTCCCAGTAAATTAGGGATAGTTATGGAAAAGTACCAAGACCTTGAGACGGTTTTGTTCTGAATGTCAAATGTCTGAATAGAAAACTGTTGAAGTCAGGAAAAACAAAAGATCCTTCGTTTACCACAATCAATGAGAAGAAAAACAGTGAACTAGAAAAGCTGGAGTTAAGTTTGAGATTTCTTACGTGTATTTCAGTGGAAAAACTAAACAGTCCTTCAATAACTGGAAAAGAGACAAGATGCAATGCAAAAAAAATTTTTTTAATGCTGCAATTAGACTACAAGGAGAGCGGTGTACAAATTAGAAGAAAGCTTTTTGTACATGCGAACAATACAAGGACTCCAAAGACACCACACAAATAAATAAAGTTATTTAAATGCTCGGTCCCCTTCCCCCTTTCAATTTACAGAAATACTGGCTCCCACCCATATTCTGAGTGAAAGATTTGTAATAGATCTCTGCAGTAATTGTGTGAAGCCAAAATGAGTCTATGAACTCCATCTACCACAAGTCAATGTGGCGTTGCCAGTGGTACAGACCTGCTGTAGTAAAGGAGATTATGTGCTTAACTGAGTCTACGTACAAGCAGAATCAGTGGCGTTATTATAAAGCGTTCTGAATTCGATGAACACTACACATTAGCGCTTACATGTATATGAACGTGTACTCGTTTGGCTGAGAGGGGTCAATTTAGACACTGATAAGCTGGGGGAAAAGTTCATTAGCAAACACGTCGTCCCAAGAGCCCTCACAGCACAGGGGAGAGGACATGTCGCTGAACGGGGAAGGGGACCCTTCGTATCCGGAGTCGCTGTACGTGTCCGCCAGGCAGGCTTCCTTTTCCAGGCTGCGGATGGCCGTGGAGGAGGTCGCAGAGAGAAGGTCATCCGCCTGACTGGGGATCACCACCTCCTCCGGCTCGTCTTTCACGCCGGCCTCCTCCACCACCACCTCTATAATGGGAAAGTCATCCTCGTCGTGGATCTTCTCGTCTGCACCGCTCTCCGAGTCGCTGCCCTGCCCGTCGCCCACCTCCTCCACGGGTTTGGTGTAGATGTGGTCAAAGTGGATCAGTTCATTAAGGGCTTCCAGCTTAGCTGGTGGGGCCCCCAGAGACGCAGGTGTGGTGGCAGGTACTGGGTCCCCCCCTCCGACCAGCAGCACCTGCGGCTCCTGGCACTCCTGCTCACAAGACTTGAGGAACAGCTCTGGGTCAAGGATGTCCAGAATGCCCAGTAGCAGATCAGACTAATGAGGGGAGAGAACAGAGAAACCCAGGATTAGCCTCATAACCCATGACCCAATGGGATCTTAAGGACGAGTCTTGGTCGGGGACTCACCTCATTGTCTGTAGTGTCAGGACTATCTGTATCCATTGAGAAGTCTTCAGATTTAGAGACTGCTGGGCCTGCACCTGCTGCGGAGGCACACGTAGCCTGAGTGCTGCGGACTCAGAAGACCCGATCCCCAAACCTGTTTCGTTCCCGTTGGACAACAGAACCTGAACCTGATAGAAAGAACGAACAAGGTGTCAATCGAGCTCAGTCCATTTATAGTCGATCAGTGCGAACGCACCCCTTTCCACTTTACCCCCACGGTGTGAGCCACAGACGTACCTCCTCTTTCGAGTCGAGGGTGTCCAGCCCAAGTCTCTGTCTTAGTTCCTCATTTTCTGTCAAGAGGCCGTTTGTCTGTTCCCGAAGCAGACTGTTCTCGATGTGAAGTTTCTGATTCTGCAAGACAAGCAACAGATGTTTGTACTCGCAGCTTGTCAAGGAGGAAGTGATGCATGAAGCGTTTAGCGTGAAAAAAAAAAAAGGAAACTAGATGTTAATCTGCATTAGGTCAAAGGCTGTTCGTTTGCATGGCTGAAGACAGGCGTCTGTGATGGGGCAGAGACGGCGCAGCTCACCTCCAGCTCCAGCTCCAGGACCTGCTGTTCCAGCTCCCCCATCTTGGCCTTTTTTCTGTCTCTGGCAGTCTGAGCTGCGACTCTGTTCTTGAGTTTCCTGTGAGGAAAAAACACAAAGAGGCATTTAATCATTTTTCATGACCAAGCGCTTCGATAGAACTGCTGCGCAGGCACCGGCCATGTTCGTGCCACGCAGACATTCCAGGATCTCAGTGTCCTGCTGCGGCTCGGAGAGGCTGGAACGCGGCCAGCGCCGGGACGGGCTCGGTGCGGCTCCAAAGGGGACGTCTAACAACGATTAACGGCCCGCTCGGCCTTTTTGAGCAGCTCGTTATCCACGTTCAAAATTCATCCATGTGTTGTTGCACCTCTAAATCTGTGCTGTGACTCGGCTCTAAAGACGGAGCTGCGCCGTCTCTGGGCGTGTCTGTCACAAACCCCGAACAATGGCCGCTTTGAGCAAATGGAACAGTAAATGCGGGTCGTGCTCCGCAACCAACCTGCGTAGTGCTTTCTCCTCCGGACTCAGGTGCGTGAGCCTCTGTCTTTTTCGTACCGGCGGCCCGGTCGAGCTGTTCGAGTCCGAGTCGGACGACGCCTGGTTGGCCGCCGACGGCAGCACGACGGATATGGGCCGGCTGAAGGCCGCCTGCGAGCCGCCGGACGAGCCGGCGTGTTTCCCGGATATGAGGAGCACTTTGTGAGCCCCCCCGGCTCCTGCTGTGACCACCACCATGTTGCGTTATCCCGCTGGATCAGAACCGACCGGGTATCCTTATTAAAGTTGGCAGAAACCTCCGGGTTCCGCTGCTGATTCGGCCCGTGCTGATTCTCAACTGCTGAAGAAAATGGGCTGCGTCTGCGATCTTTTCTACCGTCGTGGTGAAATTTGATTGGCTCGCGGAGGCGCCTACGTAATCGGGTTGTGCATTGTGATTGGTCGACGGGCTGACGCAATTTCACTGAAAAGTAAAATTGCCCTGCATTCATCCGAAGTTTAATTTCCATCGTGACCTGGTGTCACTTTCCTTATTATTCAACAATCTGTTCGTTTAACAATGCTTTACTGTGCTATAGAATCGTGGGAATAATACACTTGTCCTAACAACTTAATAGACTACACAGAGATTCCTGCGTGTTATAGTGTTTCCCCTTTTTTCTACATGTTTGAACCACACATTTCCTCTGAACACAACTACATGCATCAGGCTTGCTGTACTTTTGCTGCATTAATGTGAGGGTTTCATGCACACAACAAACCTTTGTTTTTGGTTTTGGGTTTGATGATCTGATTTATGTTCATCCTGAAACTGTGGTTAGAGAATGTGAATACTCACATTCTATTTTAATGCACCTGGAATTTTTATGAAAGTGTATCTGAACCTAATTTGATGCCCCTTAATTTGGTATTCTAATACAGAAATCCCTGTCCTTTAGCCTCAGACTGATGAAGCCTTTCCTTAGAAAAATCTTTTCTTTGCTACTAAACATACAAGTCGATAAAGAAGGAATCTTCAAGGCGAGTGTTACAGTAAAAAATGTTTGTGGCATCAAGCTACATATTTCATTACTATCATATTTTGCTCGGTCTTGTACAATTACATTTCCTTGTTGTTGCTTTTTAAAGGCTTCTAATCAAAAACAATGAAACAAGCTTTACTACCTGGATGTGTTTCCCTGAAGTGAATATGGCCTTCCTCATTCCTTCAAACGGCTGCTGATTTAGTAGAAGCTTCCTCCACTCAAGTTGATGGTCACACCTTGAGTGGCTGCAGTATTCGCATTAAGTAATTACCAAGTAAATCATGTAACAGCATCACACATTGTTGTTACATGTTGGCATTTGCACATGTCGGTGAATCATTGAGACACAAACTGGCAAAACTTTTGTTTGTTTTTTAAATCTAGCATTGGTGACTGAGGGCCAAGAGTGGGAAGAATATACATTATTATAATCCTATTCTACAGCCTTGATAATAAGACCGCCAACCACTGGTCATGCATTCAGATAAGGTATCTCCCAGCCAGAAAGCAGCAGTTGGCTCACGGCTACGCTCCTATTTGTTCAAACTGGAATTCACATTTTTGCAGCATCCAAGCACAGTTGCTGTTTACAGCTTGTGGCCTTCACTTTTCTTTAGACTTCACCTTCAACGGCAGCAACTACAGCAGCTAGAGCAAACACTGGCCTGTTTGCACAGGATCAACATGTGGGAAGCTGAGAACACTGGTGTGTGATGGTGTCCGTGTCGCTGAAGGATGAAAAGCAGGATTTGAATGCAGGATGTGCCTTACGTCAGATTGCACAGTACACAAAATATGAGACCTATTCTAGTCACATGGACGTGAACAGTAATGGCACAAGCTTTTAAGCAAATAAGGAAATAAGTGATAATTGAACTTCCATTTCCTGTGTTTAGGTTTCTTTATGTCACTTAAACGCACAGCCAATCTAAATTAAACTCTGAAATATAATACAGTCAGTTTGGGGATCCCCCATGATGAGTGGGACAAGTGTCACATTTGGGATCAGTGAGGTGGCCTCTGATTCATATGTAGACCTAAAGTCACAGCTCCTAACATTTCTCCTCCGGTTCCATAAAAACAATTATTAGTTTCTGAATATAATTATTTTCATGTTTAAAAATGTTCTACTTTACTTTTGTATTGGAAATGAGGTGAGACTTTTCATCAATCAGACTGTAACTGTCCGTCCTATTGGAGTGTAGCATAAAAGCTTTCATGCATATTTAGAGTGCAAATGATTGGTTTAAATGTCCACTGTTTAACCACAAAACACACAAACACTTTGTATGAAAATCCTCTTAACAAATGATGTGCTTCCACCCACAGCATGAAGCTCATCATGCACAAAGACAAAGAGATTCAAGATGGGTTTAAACCTTCTAGGTCTTTGTTCAGTAAAATGTTTTTGCCTCAAGGAGAACTGAGTTTTTTTTTACTTTTAATCTTTAATTTAAAAATCCCTGTTGAAACTTGTTGAGGCTCAGTTTATGTTAATTACTTCTTAAAGGACCTACAGCAGCTGGAAGCCTCTCTGAACTGAGGCAAACAGCTGTCTGGCTCTGTAACAAAGGTCACTAAATAACACATCATCATATATAAATTCCCACACATGGTGTTACTTAGAAGTCTGCCTCAGTTTAGAAGATTGGGGAGTTTTTCAGACAGACGAGAATTTAGTTCCCTTTGACAGCAGCTAATAATGAGCTGAAGGCCCTTTGTTATGAATAACTAAAATCTATTGTTACAACTGAGTCAGTAGACCAAAGTTTTATTTAAAGGTAGATTAGGTATCTGTGGTTTATTTTAAAGTACTGAAGTCTTCAATGAGCACGTTCGACTCTGACTCTTCTGCCCGGTCGCGTCGCTTGGTCTAGTCTGGGATTACTGCATGTTAACACCTAGTATTAGCCATGATCTGCCTTTGCCTGCATGCGTATTTATGAAAAGTGTTTTTTAAATGACATTAGGTTTCACACTGACTAATATTAAATATCAAATGTGCTGTGATATGGATAATTAACCCCACAGGACCTGAGTGGCGGTGTGTCTGTCTTGGCTGCTAGACTCAGCTTAGCAGGTACTTAAATAAACACCCATAGACACACAGGCAAAGACTGAAATACCCACAAATGCAGAAGTTGGGCTCCTCCCTGGAGCTCGAAGTGGAGCCTGTGATTAAGGCGGGTGGAAGCTCAAACCTACAATTGAGAATGGACCAATCCCTAAAGCAGAACAAAGCTTCTCTGGGCATGCGAATGCCTGCATGAAGTTGTCCAAACGAAGATTTCATGCTGCTGTTGTGAATTAGAGTGGATGGAGTCATTTAGCTAATAACTATAACTATTGTGCATTTCCCTTTTCATCCAAGTCTTACTCAAGGTTCAAATCGTTAGTGCTTTCATGTTTCAGGCTATGACAGTAATTTTTCTCCAGGTGTTTTCTGTATTAATCCTCTAATGTGTGTTAGTTCACTTGTCCAGCTCCATAAAAGCCTTGAAAACCTTCCTGTGGGTGTGATTGTCGCTTGTTTGACTTCCTGGAAGGGAAGCGGTGTCTGCGGTGGCTGGAGGCAGGGAGACGGTGACGCCCGTGTGTGTTTACTGGGGTGGGAGCTGGTGCAAACGGCAGCGTAAAGCCTGGACAATGGAGGCAGGGCCAACGTGGGACGGCATCCAGCTGCAGGGGGCCGTCGTGTGTTTGCATATACCTCCTCCCCTGTCACCTCCCAACCCATAATCCACTGGGGTGTTTGTTTGGACTGGCGTCTTCCCACACCCTTCATCTCCTTGTAGGCCTGAACTGCCTCCGCCTCTGCCTTACTACCTGGAGCTGCAGCATCATTTCACCATGACAGTGCAGCGAGTCGTTAATTCTGACATCTCTACTCAGTTAGTCCACAGTCCGTTGGGGTTTTATCTGCGTCAGTGTGTGTGTGTGTGTGCGTGCCTCTACTTTTGTGCCTGCAGATAAGCCATTCACCACTTTGCATACACAGCGGCGGGTAAAGCAGATGATACACCGATGGTTTTCAGCTCATGGATCAGACAAATCCTCTTTATCGTCAGCGCTTCACGAATGTTTAATGAATCCATCCGTCGTACAGTCCCAGTGCCAAAAGACACATCTACCACTAATTAGAGGACATCACAGGAAAGAAAACGTTCAAACCAAATGCATCTTCCAGTATAAATGAAGCTAAATTCAATCAGGGGACCAGTTGTTGTCCGTCCTCTCTGTAATTGCCTTAGCGTCTCTGCCAGCACTTTGTCTGGCCAGATAAGCTGCGCTTTGTTAGTGCAGAGAGCTGACACAGCGCTCGTTTTGTTCCATGGGCCACATTTACTCCGCTCTGTACTGGCAGACCAACAACAACAACAACAACAACACTGTAACGTACGAAAGGTCAAGGTCGCGCAGTGAGTCCCATAATGACCTGTTTGTGTCTCGTTGATCATCTTAATGTCCAGTCTGTGGTTCATGTGTGTTTTTATCCTTAGGAGCAGCATGAAACTGTTTTTCAGTAATAGTGTATTTAAACTTAAATACATGATGCACATAGTGGCCATCTGTGTTATTTAAAGGCAGCCTACTCTAATCTAACCTTAATCACTCTAATTGCCAGCTTTAGTTGGTTAGTAAACTATTTGTCTTATCTTATCATATCTTCTTTCTTTAGCCTCAGTTTCACCAAAAAGGCAAAACAAAAAATTTGCTGTGGCAGATGGAGCATAAATCAGCAGAAATACAGGATATGATTATGTTGGTGCATTGTGAGAGTAACATGCATGGACGGATCTGATAGGCTCTGCTATGATGCAACATTGGTCTGATGCAACACAGGAGCTGGAGAAACCAACGCGTTCATGATGATGAAACCTGCTGCAAATATCGTACATATCACAACCTGTCACCCCTACGTCTTAATATAGTCTAATTAAAACGTGTGTGGCTCACTCATCCTGCAACATGACCTTTATTGGGCTTAAACCACACTTCATCCTAGTCATTTTGTCTGGTTCAAGTGAGGCCTGAGCTGCCCACGCAGAATTCACACCATCTACTGCCCCCTGGCGTCTGTAAATGCACATTACACACATGGTCTAAAGTCTTTATTTAGTGTCATTGTATCTTTCTTCAGCTACAAATGTATATATCCTTATTTAATGCAATAATTAAAAACATCAAAAATAATGTGTCAAACACATTTCTGATGAAAGTTAAACTGACCCAGTTTTTGACCACAGAATTCTCAGCTATAATCTTTGAAACTGATCGAAAAGATGTAAGAAAAGTGGTTCCTAGCATTAACAGAGCAACATCACGCTTTGGCCCATGTGATAAATGTAAGTTAGTCTTCACTTTATTCAATTATTAGGTCATAGCACTTTAAAGCAAACATCCCTGACAAAGGCCTCTCACCACAAGAAGTGGACCTGACGCGATGAAGCTCATCTGCAGAGGAAAACCATGTAACACGATCAGAATTCCTCCACTCCTACTGAATTACGCTTTGCAACATGAGCTGTGCGGCTGCCGTGTCCGAGCCCGAGAATGAAATTCCAGACAGTGTCGCTGTTAAAGGACAAAAAGACTCGTCTTACATTAGTTTGGACGCTTGTCCCACATCTGAGTCAAAAATCACATTACGTTTGAATGATTTTCAAACATTTAAACGTCAGTGAGCTGCTGCTTCACTCATTCGTCTGATTCTCTAAAACGATTGGATTTATGTCCACTGGCGACTAGTTTGAACTGAAGTCCCTTTGATGTTCCCTCCAATGAGATCCCATGCTGGTGTGGGTCTGTGTGAGTGTGTACCCATCACCACAATATCAGCTGAAAACAAACTAAGTCTCACAGACATCAAAGAGACTCAGGAGGGAAGATGATCTGTTTTCAGTCGTGGTGAGCCACATTTCTCTCCCCGGCCGGTTTTCCAGTCATCCCCCACGCCAGCCCCGTCCTTACATCTGCACTGCCACAACCACTGGGTGGCACATGTGGCCGGGCCCAGCGCCATGTCAGCACGTCCTCTCACGCTAACCTGGCGCCCCTGCATGCTGCCAGCGATGTGCAGACCGGCCGTCTGTCACAGAGGTGCTCCTTTTGGATTTGGTGCCGTGACGTGTTGTTTTCCTGCTGTGGAGTGAGGAGAGCGTGGATCCATGCATGCAGTCAGGCAACATGTCAGAGTCATGGTCACTTGGAGAAACGTGAGGAGAAGCTGTGTGAACACGATTCAGTGCCTGACAGTTGCCACTACGCAGTTTAATAAGGAGAAAGCATATAGATACATAGAAGATAGATAGAAAGGGGAAAACATTCAGCAAAATCATTTATCTCAGCACAAAACAACACAAACACTGGATGCTGGAGCTTTAGAGTTTTACATTGTGTCTTAACAGCCAATTGGTTTATCTTTATCTTTGGTCTGTAGAAAATGTGTTAAAGTAAAAAAATTTAAGTTTCAGCTGTGACAATGTGACTATTGATATGTCGGATTATTTTGGTCTTATAAACCCACATTGATGCATCAACATTTTCTGCCTGTTGCCATAGAAACTGCCTCTAATTCATGTTTGCTACATGTGGATAAAACTCTTTGAAGCTCTGACAGTTGCGATTGTAAAGTGGAGGAAGTTGCTCTACCAGAAATAACAGACACACACACACACACACACACACACACACACACACACACACACACACACACACACACACACACACACACTGTCCTGGGGGGTGTCATCTATCTCCTGTTTCCAGCAGTTTCCTCATCCACTTTCCTGTCGCGACACCACTGGGCAAATTGTGCCCGTTATTTCAGTCTTTGATCATCGATGAGGACATCAGCCTCTAACTCTTTCTCCATCAAGGCTTCGTATAATATTTTCTGTTTCCTGTTGCACCACGTTTATGAAGTGCTTCACTCTGCATGTGAGAATGTACCGGTTCCATCCAGTCCAGACGACATGTTCACGCCTGTGTGTGTACCAGCATCACATCCTCCTGCCCTCCCCGCTTCTCAACAGATTATGAGCGTTGCAGTTGACTGATATGACTTTGACTTCTCCAAAGCCCCCTAACCCCTGGGAACGTACCTGTCCTTGCAAGCCTCAAACGTACAGGTGCCTCTTTTCAAAAGCCTCCAGTCCTCGTCTCTTTCTCTGCCTCCCTCTTTTCCTCTCCCATTTTCCCCCTTTTCCCCTTACGGCTGCAACTTTACCCCTCAACTGAACTAGGGGCCTATTGAAATACCTCCCTCTGGTATAGTCTGCACTTCAAAGTCAACTTTCACCCTGCAGGTAGATCCGAGGGGGGCAGACAGACCAGAAAACGACCCAGCCCCTCAATAGTTAGGACTTCAAAGAGTGTAACTTAGTTATGAGCTGTTTGAACTTTGGAGAACACTTTTAAAAAGTATTTGATTGATGCTATCGTCCACTGTAAAGCCGATACTGTAATTATAATGTCTGACCAAAACTTTCTACAGATAGAGTTACTTTTAAAACGTTATTATTATTATGATAACTTTAAAGCTATTGGGAAGAAACTTATTTTTGGTATATTAAAGCAAACATATAACTTTTAATGTGCACGTTGGCCTTAAATCATGATAACAAACACATTAAATACATTCATATTAAATAGACTTAATGTGTTTTATTGTTTAGAATGTTTTTTTTACCGAGGCATGAATTAGTCTTAGCATAGTCTCAACTCAACTCACTTTTATTATAAAGCATCATCAGCTGCTGAAAGGTTGTCACCTTCGTTCACCAGCACGTTGCTTTGTATGTCTGTGTGATGTCTGATGCATTTATAGCTGCAGTTTGTTGCAATGGCACAGAAGCAACTGGGGAGAGTGAACCCGTGAAGTTGTGTGTTAAATAAACACTGGGTTAAAAAAGGAGCTGCAGAGTCCACCACTTTCACGCTGCTCTTTTATTAAACTGCCTTTATAAAGGCATGGATTAAAGCCATCTCAGTGTCACGTCTTCATGAGAGCACATCAGTTGGGAAGACGCTCCATAAATAACTCCTTTATTATTACGAGCTCTCTCCCCTCCCTCCCTCCCTGGGTGCCGGTGTTTTTCCCCTCTGTCCTGTTATAATTCATTGCAGACCATTTCATGAGAGTTTCCCACTGGGATCTGTGCAGTGACATCACTGCAAACATGCACCATAACAGCCGGCTGGAGTCAATAGTCATCACCGTTCTGTGTCATCATGGGGAAAGCATCTCCCACAATCTGAGGGTTCGGGGCCCCCTAATTGCTTTATGTAATCATTTGCTGCACTATGCGCCCTTCTGGGAGCCATGAATGTAAATGCCCCCCTTCCTCATCATCTCCTTTCTTCATTAAAGCATAGCGTCAGCACCATGCCAACAAAGGGACGATTCACAGAGGATGGGAGCCCAGTTGGTAAACGCAGTGCTGTGCTGAAGGACTTCTCCAACACACTCAGATGTTCCCTTTGGGTATTATTAGTTACCCGTGAAATTGTGCTTCATATTTATTTAGCCAGGCAAGTCAATTAAGGACACAATGTTTTTCAGGGTGACTGGTTTGATGGAGGGTTACACGGACAATGAGCAGTTAAATGACAGAGACTGCAGCAGAGGCTCAGGAAAGGGATGGACAGACGTCAGTAACAGATTTTGTCCAAATAACGGATAACGGAAGTATTAAACGGTACATCAGAAATCCGCGACTTTCCTCGTAATTACAAAGAGGGGACTTATGTTGGAAATGATGCAGTGTTTCAATAGTTGCTTATTAGTTCTGGCTGTAGATGAGTTTACACTACAGAGTCAGAAGAAGAGACAAAAGAGACGTGTCTGACTAAAAAGTAAACATGAAGAGAAGCAGGAGTCCTAAATTGACCAGTGAATCCTTCTCGAGCTCAACTGGAACCAGTGAAACCCCCAGGTGTCTCCTGACCGAGCGGCCAGGCCAGTCATCAACTCGTCCCCAGCGCTCCCTCAGTCTAAACAAGCACACAGCTGATTCTTCTCAGCTTGGCCTGAGTTTAGACACCGGTGTAGGGAGAATCCAGCGTCAGTGGAGTTTCCACAGCTGCTGTGAGTTTTTTTAAAAAAGAGTTCTTGAACCTTGTAGACAATAAACAGTCAGTATAGACTGTTTAAGTAATTCATTTATTCACTATGTAAAGATCCAATGTAAAGAAGAACAGCTTAGGATTGTGGCCTGTGAACTCATAGCAACCAGCAGAGGGCAGACTTGCAGTGAAGGAGGAACAATACCTGCCAGTGATTGGACCCTGCAAGGTGTTGTTGTAATGCACCTTGTGGTCCAATAACAAGTTGCTTTAATTTTACCATTAATCCTCCAAAAAACCTTTAAAGCCTCATCACTGGTGGATTTTATCACTCGCACCCATAACGTGTCTGCTTTTGTCGTGTGAGAAATGGAAAACTGTTCAGTTTCACAAGACAGAGATGAGACATGTGGTGTGGATCAGGTTCATAAAACAGAGTGACGTCCAATGTGATCTGTAAATTATTGTCACGCTGGAGGAACTTCTTAAGTTTCCAGCTTTTCTTTTTTCTCGACTTTCCTTTCTTGCTGTTTTTGAGTCTGAACACATGTTGACCATCTCGCTTTCTTCCAAAGGCGGCTGCATTCTTGACCTAAAAAGCCCTCACAGTTGGTTTTCATAATCACACTGCCACACAGCTGACAGCAAGATGAGACCGTGCTCTTTTTTTCTTTTTTGGCTTTTTTGAACATCTATCACTGTGTAGACCTCACCCCTCACTTGGAAGCTGTAAAACAACAGTGTGTTTTCTTTGGTAGAATCATTGAAAACAGGCCTCTTCAACATTGTATTACTCAAATTAATTATTTGTTTTAATAATTTGAAAAACTGGTAACTGAAACTAACGTGCACAGATCTGTGCATGCATTGCAGGTCACTATGTGGCTATATACTGTATATGTGCAGTGCATGGTACAGATTCATGAATGGCTCCAGTTGCACAAATCATCCTCTCTTGCAGGAATGAAAAGGTTTAATAGTGTTTATCTGTTCTTTCACCGTTGCTTCAAGACACAGTGCACTTAATTGTAGACATGAATGGACAATGAATAGTTTCAGGCTAAAGGCACCAAGCAAAAGAACTGGTCAGTTTCACAACAGACACTTCATTCTGCACCGAGTGTGACTGAAAATAAATGTTCTTCTTCTCTAATAAATTTAAAAGCAACACTTTGTTTCCAATAAATCCAGGACCTGCCTGCACATCTGAACGAGCGGATGATGAAACTCCTGTTTACGGTTTGACAATCAATACAAGATGACACACAAGTCATAAACTTCATCACAATTATAACTTTTCCATTCAACCACTAATTTGACTTTCTGCATATATTATGTCAAATTACATTTCCACAGTTAGAGGTTTGTAACATGCCTGAAATGATCTGTGATTAGCTGTCAGGCCCGTCCTGAGGACGGCAGCTACCACCAAGATCAAAGACAGCAGTTGACTGGAGATCTGTCTGTCTGAACTAGTGCTTTTAATTTATATGCAGCGCAACAAGCTCCAGACTAAGTAGTGACCCCGTAAAAAAATGAGGATGATCAAAACGTTTATAAACTTCTAATGTCGTTTCATTCTGTTTATATAAAGCAAATTAAAAAAGAAAAAGGATCAATAGTGTTTCATGCAGGAAAAATTATGGAACCATAATTAGAACAATTAGGCCAATAACTGATTATGTTTCATTTTGGGGGTTTGTTATGTGTGTGTGTGTGTGTGTGTGTGTGTGTGTGTGTGTGTGTGTGTGTGTGTGTGTGTGTGTGTGTGTGTGTGTGTGTTTTACAGCATTGGAGCAGTCACTCGGTCCCGGGGCTTAGAACCCGGACCCTCCCTGGGCCTGTGTTCAGCCCATTCAGTAGGAGGAATATTTTAGAGCTACAAACTGATTTTCCCGTCAAACAACTTTCACCAAAGTCGCTGCTTATTGTTGGGACAACGTGCAGAAACATAACTACCTCTGCAGCTGTTAAAAACTATTAGCCAGGTTGTAACCTGTAGGTGAGCGGCTCTCATTCACACTGAAAAATTAGCCCGGTTAAAATTATGAAGCGTCCTGAAGAGGGTAGTGTTTGTTTTAAGGTGGCGCAACGTGTCACGGTAGAGAAAAGGCGCTGCCGCCCAGCGCAGCGTTAAATCGGCGGCTCGAAGGAGTCTCTGACTCATTTTTAGCTCGATAAGTCTGGACCACGTTAAACTCGAACGAGGAACTTCAGCATTTTCAAACATTAGGCCTCCCTGACTCTGCGCCCGCTGCGCCTCCTTAACTGAATGCTGGCACTTCATAGTGGGGAGTGCAAAGGAGAGGGTCAGAAAGATTGGTGGGTGGGGATAGAACCCTTTTGGGAAAGAGAAGAAAAAAAACTAAAAAAAATCACGTGTTTGGAGATCAAAGGAGATCCGCTTTGTAGAGGAGGAGGAGGAGGGGGGTGAGAAAGAAAGAGGGAGAGAGAGCAGGAGAGGGAGGGAGGAGGAGGACAGAGCGTTTGCAGGCAGTGTAATTGACAAAGCTTGCAGTGGTGAAATAAACACGCTTGAGCCCAGACGCTTTTATTGCACAATTTCGTCTCTTTTGACGCACCGCACCACAGCGCGCGCGGGCCGGATTTCAATTACTTTTCCCCCCCGACTAATTAATCCGTGTGAAATTATGTCCCGATCGGCGCAGATCCAGCCGGCAAGATGATGATTTTACCGAGGGGAAGCTCAGATCGTGTGCCCGACTCGGTGCTCCTGGTGATCTTGGTGGCCGCTGCTTCTCTTGGTACCGTCTTCGCCAAGGATACTGCCTTTGTGGAAGTGGTTCTGTTCGAGTCCAGTCCCAATGGAGATTATACTACTTACACGACTGGCTTGCAGGGACGGTTCTCCAAAGCAGGAGCCACTATCAGCGCGGAGGGGGAGATCGTTCAAGTACGTGCAAAGTGTCCTTTTCTTTTTTTATTCTTCCGGGGGAATGACAAGCGGCGCTCCCGGGGATCAGCACCGGGACGCGGGTGTAATTTAACCAGGCTGCCTGCCCTAAAACTTTTCCAGGGGGTTGACAAGAGTTACGGCGCGTGTGTCGGTGTGTGTGTGTGCGCGCGCGCGCAGGACGAGGATGGTACTAAGCTTCGCAGGCATATGCGGTCACAAGATGGCTCCTATCTTGTGGAATTCATTCACAGGGAAAACATGCTCCTGCAGGTTGTTTTGTTGACGTCTGGAGCTCAGCGGAGCGCTCGTCGGTGTTAATTGAAGCTCGTTTGCACACGCACACGCACACGCGCTGCTCGGAGCCGTTTCCCCCCGAAAAAAACCTAGCAAAGCTCCCCCGCGTCTCGAAAAAGTTTGTAAACGCGGCGCGAGCAGGAGGCTTCACGCGCTTCACGGCGCAGTCAAACGCCGCCAGGCTGCTGTCTGCGCCCAGGGTTCCGGGACTTTGTCCCGCTCGGCGGTGAGTTCGGGCTAAATGCGGAGTTTGAAACGCGAACGGCTCGGTTTAATGACGGCTCGTGTGTTCTTGTTGACCGCGGCGGCAGCGCGTGAGCCGCTGCGAGTCCCGCAGCGTGGAGCCTGTTGCTGCGGCCGACATCCGCGCCGCCTTTGAAGTCTGCACGTTCTGCTTTAGTTGTCACTGCAACTTCAACAGTCAATACTCTGTGTGTAGTGGGTTTATGACGAGCTGCTTCCCTGCGGCATCTTTAGTTCCGTGACCACAGCATGACAAGAGCACTGAGCTGCTCGGGCTCGGATCAACCGTCCAGCTCCGACTGAAATATTACCTTTCTTCAGTTCCCAGTGTTTATTTGAAGTCTCATAATTCTTCCTTAATCTGCTTGGCTGCTGTTCCTAATGCGGAAAAAACAGCTTCTCATGTGCCTAAGATTAAATCATTAATGTTTTATTTCGGACCGCTGACATCTCCTGTGTGTTTGGATGAATAACTGTTTGGCCTCTAACCTTCATGTTAATGTTTTATCAACATAATTGTACACGTCCTCTGACATTTAGACTGGGGTCTAACGCACGGGAAGGGAAGTTTGCTGTTTGTGTGAGTCCAGCTCCATGTGACAGACTCCTGTTGTTGTCACCAGAGGCAGATGAAGGGTTGACTGCATGAATGCAGTCACACAAACCTCAGCAGAGACCGTTCAGGTTTTGCCTTCATCTCTTTACCAACGCCAGCAGCTTCTGAGTTTAGGCCCGAGATTGAAGTAAGCGAAGGCGCTTGAGCCTCTTGAGGTCACTGGGTTTTTAAAAGAATCTGAGTTTAATGAAGTTCATGGTGTTGCATCGAGTGCGTGCCGCTTGGCTGCACCACGAGAAGCCTGGACTGCAGCCGCTCTGCTCGTCCATTA
The DNA here is from genome assembly GCF_900634795.4 of Betta splendens. Lineage (NCBI taxonomy): Eukaryota > Metazoa > Chordata > Actinopteri > Anabantiformes > Osphronemidae > Betta > Betta splendens. Next base: position 27,486,130 of record NC_040889.2, on the reverse strand, counting down.
GCTGTCAAATGCAATGAGTTCAGACAGCAGGTCATTAGCAAACTCAGATGTGTGTTCATGCGACAGTGCTGAAATTACACAGCTAGTCGTCCCCATGGTCCCTGCACTATATGCAGGAGCATCCTTATGGCCTCAGTGGTCAGTAGGCTTTTATTCTGAAGGAACGAAGATATGTGGCTGATCAAAGGAGGAGATACTCAGCACAAAAGCGCTCGCTGTTTATACACAGTGATGGCCTTTTGGCGCCACTCGTTAACCACACAGAAATGTCCAACCTCAGCTTTACGTCGCAAGCCACATCTATTTAGGTTTGCTTTCTTTGCTAACATAGCTTCTGACCACTTAGAGGTTTTTATTTTGTCAGGCTATAATGAGGGGCCGTTTGTCCGGCACTGCGCGCTGTCTTGCACTTCTTACAGCATATATTCTAGATTTATATAAGTTGAAAGTGACAACAAATGACAAGCGTGCAACCCGAAGAGTATAATTTTGAAGTGGTATCATATTCCCCACTTGCCGATTCTGCACTTGTGAAATAACATTGCAGCAGCATGTTGGGAATTTGCTGCGGTATTGTAATGGAGATAGTGTTACACTGGAGTTAGGTGCACACAAGTATGTAGGTCCTTGTGCTCTTAGTCGTCCGCTGTGACCTCTCAGCATTTATCTTCAAGGCTTTGGGTGAACTGGACGCCGGCCTTTGGTTTGCTCGGGGTTTGTTTGGCCTTGTGGTCGTCCTGTCTGCATTGCCTTGTGTGCACAGCGGTGGCAAGACCTCAGCAGGTATGGGTTCAAGTACAGGGGAAAGGTGGGGGCTTGGCAGCGTTCCTGAGCAAAGACCCAGCTACTATCACCACTCGTATGTTCCCAACTCGCTCACATCTGCCTGAAGAGCAGAAAGACCAGGAAAAAGAGGGTATTTGCTTTAACGCTGCTCTGATGGGGGACGGGTACTGGTCCCGGTGGAGGCTGTTCTGATTGCTCTACTTGAACTCTGTGAAGCCATCGACCCCTTCGAGTCATCCTGCGTGGTTCTGGCTGTCAGGGGGCCACTTTAAAAGCGCATTTAAGCCCTCTTTGCCCGACGCTTGGCAGCTGGAGGAACGCAGGTCGTCCTGTCGGAAAGACAGCTGACGACACTCCCCTCCTGCCCTGGATTTAAATGAGCTACAGGAATAAAACTGTGCTGGTGGTGTTGAACGCACCAGTCGTCTCCTGATTGAATGGCTCAGGTGTGAGGACGGACACCTACGCTGGCACGGGTGCTCACGGCCAAACAAACGGGAAGCGCTCCGCCTGTAGATGTGCTGATAATCTAATTTCAGGAATGGCCTCACTGTGCAGGAAGCTCATTCAAAGCGCCCGGCGCTGTGATTCCTTTTTTTCCACCTACGCCTCATTGTTGATTAGAACCCGTTTGATGTGAATGGAAATGCCATCTGCCGCTCATCATTCTCCGTTGTCCCCCTGTCGCCACATTGTTTTTTCCTGTAGCGAGATGAGCCGCGATGCCTCGCTCGAGTGCACATCTGCCTCTGATTTCCAGCGCCCGTGCCGTCGGCATGTGAGCGCGGAGTCGAGGCAGGGACGTGGCAGGGGCACGGGGCGGACCAGATGGAACTCATGGTGTCGGCGGCCACAACCAGAGGGAATAATGTGGCTTTTGCCGTCTTCCTGTCTGACGGGACGCGGAGCATCCCGTGAATCCTGCGTCAGGAAGAAGAGGCTCTCGTTCCTCCCAACACCCACAAGCTTTTTCACCTTTGAACTCCATCATCGTGCACGTAAAGTGCCAGTAACTATGACCGGGAGACTCTTTGATGTGGTTCTTTTGCAAGGGGCAGTTCCTTTTCTGTCATGAAGTGCAGGGGGAAAGTGGTGGTTTCCAGCTAAGACAACGATGAGCTTCAGTGCCGGAGCTCCTACCTTGGAGCTGGCAGGAGTTGCGTCGCGCTGCATTTAGACTATAATGAGAGCTTTAGTGGTCTAAAGCATCCAGCGAGCTTTCTCACCACAGGCTGGAAACCCCAAGAGGCCATAATGGGCCGGTCCCAGACGGGAGGTGCCAGGGACCGGGCCACTCCCAGCGCCAAAGCAACAGTAGCCGTGCGCAGACGCTGGTTTAAAAGGTTAAAAGTGCTGCTCCCTACTTTTTTCCATTTATTGGCTTGGCGGTCGCAGCTGTATTTTAAGTGCTATCGTCTCTTAACCGCTAGACTCTTCGCCTTTCATGTCCCGGCCAAAGTAATTTGAGGCTGCGTTTCTCCCCTTTTCGGAATAGAACAGACTAAACTGTTTTCCTCTTTCTCTTGCTTAACACCCCCTCCCACACTCTCTCCCCCACCGCCGATTCGGCTCGTTTTTGACGCAGCCAAATTTTGTCATGTGTCCAGTGGGAGCTCATGATGGGGACATCAAGTGATGATTGCAACTATTTCTTCGCCATGAGGCTCTGATGAATTGTCCCTACTGGCGTGTCAAGGCGACCTGTTCGCCACCGTCCCTGGGCCTTAGATGCCAGTCTCCTATTTGTTGTACATCTACAGTTAATGAAAAAACATGAGTTAGTGTTCAGTTGTGTTCTTCTCGAGTTTATAAACAGTTTTCCAGGTGATTTAATCTCCACTTCTAGGTCTCTTCCAAAAGCAGTGATTGCCCAAGGTTAGCATGTAGGTGTGTGTCAGTCAGCGCTCAGCTTCCTGTTGGATACTTCCTTTAATTGGCCATGCTCCTGGAACACGTGCATGTTGGTACTGGTGGCCCCAGTAGCAATGTTAGTTTCCACTGGGCTGAGTGGCTCTTTGATGTTCCCTCCAACAGAGATTAGCAGTCACATCCAGGGGGGCTCTCCCATCAGACCCCTGTTCCCGTGTCGCTCTACTTCTTATTTGTTATTGACTAGATGTCCAAGCTCATTTGTTTGAATCACTCGAATTATTAGGAAATGGTAAATCAGCTTTGCCCTGAGGCAGTGATTTTTCTACGGTGAGTGCTGGGAAGAGCTGTGTAACAGAATGTCACACCTTCTCAGATGAAAGTGTTTTTTTCACACCACCTACCTTTTGCTCTGGTTATTTTTGAAGCGCGTTTGTAACCATTCAGAGATGAATAGGTAGTAGCACAGAGCGGGGTTTTCACTCTGAATAGAACCTGATGTGTCTGTCTGTGTTTGATGAGACTCTGCTGAAAGGCCCAGTCCATTTCTTCAGCCCACATTTTGATCCACTCGCATTGAGGGTGTGCAAAACAAAGGCCACAGGGTCGAGGGTTATGAAATGACAATGCTCACAGCGGCTCATCCAGGCAGAGGCATGCTTTGTTGTTGGCCAGGAATGTGCTGACTAACTCTGCAAGGCCACAACGCCAGCCTCCCCCTTTGTTGTACTTTTTTTTTTTTTTTTGCCAATAGACTAGGATGATGGCTGTGCAGAGTCCACTTCTCTCTGAGCACCACGATCCATCTGCCTGCTTCTCCTCCTACCTGTCAGTAAACTTGGAACACTGTACATTCTATCCTCCTACTTCTTTCCTTTTGAAAGGAAGCGTCTGCCCACTCACCTAAGTTAAAAAACACAAGGTTTGTTACTTGTAGTTTTGAGTATTATCAGACTGGATGATTTAAAAAAAAAAAAAAAAAAGTTTCTTTGCAATGTTGGGTTAGGATACATGCCGCTGTAGCTACGCATGGACAGACAGGTGGTAGTGAGTTAAAAGCGACGTAAGTAGATGTGGGTAGTTATACGTCAACCAGCAATTGTGTCAAAAGCATTTTCACACACAGACGGGCACCAATGTGGACCATCTGAAGCAGAACCTAAGGAAGGTTCTGCTTCAGGTGCACTGTGTTGCACCTAATCACAGCAAGCATGGTGGAGCCCATGGTAGTAGGTCCATACCCAGGCTTTCTGGTTGGTGTTCTGCCTTTGTTCACGTGGTGGTCCTCCTCTCCTTCACCTTTCTTGTTTCCTTTTATTTGTGGTAAATAGAGATCATTTGCAGACCTACCAGATGGGGGGTTTGGGTGGAAGCTCTGACCACATCTTGTTCGTTCCTACTCATTTCTAGAGGCTCTGCGTGTACGTGCAGGTAGTCGTTCCTATAATGAGGAAGCTCCTGGCTGTAACGCAACGGGGCCATAGCTATGATGGATTGGCTGTGCTTGGTCAGATGAGAACAAGCTGGGTTATTGCTGCATTCTGTTCTTTGTATCTTCCACAGTACTCGCCTTGTGCCGCAGTTGAGCTCTATCTTCTTTCCTTCTGCGTTTTTTTTTAACTAAAGATGTGTCCTAGATTTTTGAATTGAAAAATTGGGTTTTATTTTTACACTGTCCCTGTGTCATGGGTATACTGCAGATGTTGATGATGAGGTTTTCTGTTCTTTCTCAGGGTATATTTATAAAAAGTGGTTTTAGTTGAAACCAATGAAAGGGCATTAGGTTAATGCCAAACCTTGGCTGAAGAATAGAAATGCAAGTCTTAACACTGCTGAAATCCCAAAGGGTCAGGTGTAACAGTTCTGTTTACAAATCTAAAAATATAGTAGGTTCAAATAAAATACCATGCCAGTGAAAGCTCTATAGTACAGCTAAGAGCTTTGATAAAGCCTCCAGGATTCCTTCTGTCTCTCCCCTTGACCCCCATCGCCGGCTCAGGCTATGTGGACTCCCTCACCAGCGCTGGACCCTGAACAGGGAGGGGCCTATAGGCCTGGGTGAATAGCTGCCGGGAGTCGTGCTGCGGGTGTAAACCACATGAATGTGCCGCCTGAGCAGATAGGATCAGGCGAGGCGGGGAGGCCTGGGAGGCCGCAACGCTCGGCTCAGCTCCACGCGCTCACATCAAAGGCATTGCCGAAGGGGGTGGTGGAGGGGAGAAGGGAAGGGAGAGAGAGCGGGAGGGTTGGACCAAACTCTTCAAAGGCTTCTCTGACTAACGCCGGCCCTGATATGCGAGGCTGCAGAACTGAATGATGATGTAATTGCAGACCTTTGAGGTAAATCTGCTCCCACACAAGTAAAAGCAGAGGTGTTCCTGTTGCACAAGAAATACTGTGAATGTTTAGCAGGAGCCAGAGAGTTTAGAACAACAACCTCATGCAAAGGTGTAAGTTCAACTCCTAACACTAAACTAGTGAAAGGATCCTGGTGGGGGAAAAAAATTATTTACATTTTTGATGGAGGACTTGGACCATGAATCAGTTTTTATCTAATTCCAGCAGATAGGCTAATCCACTGGGCGTTTCTAAAGTACACAACAGGTGGAACAGAGTTGACTCTGTTCTTTGTAAAGTTTATACAGGGCTTGTGTGTGCTTCCGAGTGTGTACATGTACTTCCCTTGTAATGTGTGTTAAACCGTGCGTGACCACAGATCCTTTCAAAATGCCCCCACGATCATCAAGCTGATAACTCATTGACAGCTCCCATGACAGTTGAGAGGCACCCACTGCAGGAAAGGATCTCGCTCGCTGAGAGCGCGCGGCAATAACTCACTGTTGCTGATTTGGTTTGCCAGCGGGTATTTGCATGCCTTCGACTGACGTTCTCCTCACCCCTGTTTTGTGATTGTGTGCTCCTTTGATGTTAAATTAGCGGTAAACAGCTGCACTTTTATTTATTTGCCGCTCATGCTGAGGTCGGTCTTATAAAAGTGCTGCCTCCTGAGTTGGACTGGAAGTCTGAGCTGCTGCTTGTAAAGAAGAGACTTCCTTGTTTCACTGCAGCACTTCATGACTATCACAGGACCGTCCTGCTACTAGCTCTACATGAATGGACCAAAACAAGAGGCAATTAATGCCAAAGCTTTTTTTATACACAGCTTCTCACTTAGTTGTGGACAAGGCTAAACCTCAGTTCCATTCAGCCCAAACATGTCGAATACCTGATTGTCGCTTTGTTTTATGGCTAACTGCACAGTGAATATATTATGTAAATTAGCTTTGTCTGCGCAAACAGGTAGCCCAGCATATCCTGTCTGCTTTATCAAATAGAAGCCAAAACAACTCGCTTCCACCATGACTGAGAGAGCATCTTACTGTTCACTTCATTTATTATTTAATGCTGTCACATTCACAGTGGATGTTGGAGTAATGTGGCCTAAACAATAACTCTAACGTTCGTGGCCTTGTAGACTAATAGATGTGACATTTTCTGTCATGCAAATTGTGTCTGCACCGTCCTGTCATGTTCCTATCCTGCCTGTCGGTGTCCACCTTAGTGCATATAAAAAAGGTCAGAATAATTACTCTTGGCCAGCTGTGTCCATTTGTACCCTTGCAATCCATCTGCTCACTACTCGCACTCACTCAGGTTAAGGGGGTTAATATGAAGGAGGTGGGAAGGAATACTCCAGTTTGTCTTGTAGGAGTTAAATTAGAGCATATCTCTATTCTTGGGCGACTTTCTCAATCGCAACCCTTCTCTGTTTATCCACAGTTACTCTTCTGTCATATGTCGCCATAAAAGCTACTCTTCGGTGCTTGGCAGTGTGGGGTCAGCTTGCCCTAACACACTTGACTTGCTAATGATAAGTTGTGCTGAGACATGTCAAGGAACCGGGTTTCTCAGAATGCTTTTTTGAGCGAGGAGAGATTGAGTGGGAGAAGATGCGTATGACAGAAAAAGATGGGGCCAATGCAGCCCTTTGCTATTTCGACTCCATCCCACAGGCTTGTGACAAGATGTGCCTGTGGCATGTGACAAAGTCAAATTGTCACCCCCGGGGTGATATACACCCCACAGGCATTTCGAAGTAAACGCATCCGAGGGAATGTGGCTCTGAAATTTGGATAGTGGTCTTACCAATTGGTTGCAGGCATCGTTTTCTTTCAAATACCTGATGCAGGAGAATTGTGATTTGAATATGGTAATGCAGCTCCAATAAATTAATTAGATAGGCATCATTAAAAGACCGGGTCAATATTTTAGGAAATGCACTCCACTGAGCAGTAAATGAGAATCAATACCACTTTTGTGCCTGTGGTAAACCAAGCAGAGTCAGTTCAGCGTGAGCAAGGAGACGGGAAGACCTCTAGACTGGTTTTATTACAGCGCACCACTGAGTGGTAAGATTTTAGTGTCCGTGACTAAGTGCATCTCTCAGTTTCTAGTCTGCATCCTTGGTAACCGTGGAAGAGCAACTGACACCAACCAAATCCAAGGACATTGCAGGGAAATGTGCCACACGCACATGATGCAGGTATAAGATTCAGTATAAACTGATTCACCACAGTTCTGCAGGTTTGACTCGCTGTCAGGAGCTCACACAGCTGCAACCAAGTCTTTTCTGGAGAGGCTCAAGAATCCGATAATGTCGGGGGCACCTTCAGCACTTTAGTAAATCAGATGTGATGTGATGAGACATGCTCGTCCTATGGTCCCACAGTAACTAATGATATGTTTTAAACTCCACATTTTTAAAGCGAAAACATAAAATAAATCTTCTCACAGGTTTTTCTGTGCACCCTCGTGCCACTGAATGCACAGAAAGAGGCCAGGACTAATTTTACACAACCTAAACCCCCCAGTTGTGAGCATTTCTTATTTACTATGATTTAATTTGACACAAACTATCATTTCACCCTACTCTGACCCATTTCCTGTTGGCAACCACATGTAGCATATTTGGACCAGCTTTTTTGCAGCATTGCCTCAGGCTAAGCTCATGGACAGAGGATTTGGGGAGCTAGTGATGCATACGTTCGTCATAATTATTGTTTTGCTAAAGCTAGAGTTAAAATTGCTCAGGCAACGGGAAAGCTTCAGAATTTAAATTAAAGTGTGGGATCGAGCTTTAAAGTTGTGGACAAGGACTTTTTCTGTTTTTGGTTATTGCAAAACTCTGAAGCTTTGTGTTTTGCACTGCAGTTCGTCTTTGTTGCTTGAGTTGGCATGGTGCATTTTGTAGTCTCCTTGGTTAAGGTGGCATGGGAGGAAGGTGAGGGGAAACCCCCTGGGTATTCAGTAGGCATGAGAACAAGACAAACAAAGCATTTCAGTATATGTGCAGTTTCAACTTATAATTGCATCATAATCGAGTACAAAGCGAAAGCTCTTTCTTGTTCTCTTTCTTTCTCTCTGCCTTCTCTCACTCTGTTAAGCATGGGAGCAAAAGAGGGGGAGGAGGTATAAATGTGGGACCACACATGCTGTGTCAATGTTTGCTGGAATAATTAGAGACAATGTGGGCCAATAACGGGAGGAGTGCAGTAACCTGAACTCACTTTGTTCTGCCTCGGCAGCAACACAAAAGCCATTCACAGACGCACGGATCCACGGCTCGGAGTAGGACACGCTGCACTTTTAGCCAGCGTGCACCACAAGGAAATGGATTTGGTCTCTGTCAGAACTTGAGCAGCCATCTCCCAGTGTGCTGTTTAGTCTTGGCTCAAAGTGATGTTGATGTCACTCTGAAGGACTTTTAAGTTTTGCCTGTCCATCCCTGCCACCACCCCAAAAAAACGCCTGTACCCTTTGTCACCCTCCCTGGTCGACCAACACATGGCCCCGTTTGAGAGCCCTCTTTAACTGGAGGATATCCGGCTGTTATGCAAAGAGCCTGTGGATTCCTAACGTGATCGAGCTGGACTCGGAGGTGACTTTCAGCGTAGCCAGACAACTGTTGGATTAGCAAGACACTTTGCATTGACACTGAGCCAATGGGGGGGTGTTTCTGGTCGGCTGGTCAGGACCACGACTCACCTGATCAAATGCTTCAGGACCCTGCATGTAGTACACATTTGAAGCATTACAGTGCAGTCTGTATCCAAAAGATGTATTTTTTTGACCTATCACAATATATGAAGCGCTGCCTATGTTTCCTGGCTGGAGCTGAGCTCGCACCCCTGGGCTGACCAACTGGTTTGTCCCCTCCGGAGTCCATCTTGAAAGGGGACACCGCTATGGGATGTATGCATCCCCTGGAGGTCGCTGGTGTCACACCTGTCCCCTCCACTCTCGCCTTGTGTCAACAGCTCTGCTGTATTTACATTTACTGCTGTTTTCCAAAGGAGCAAACCAGTAAATGCGCAGGATTAGGTTGATTCACTATCATGCTCATCATGCCATTACTCTGCCTATATCACTGACTATTTTTCAATTCTGTCTTTTTGTGCTTTTATTTATTAGCAATGTTTCTTAATCTTGTCCAGGATTATGTTTTGGTCATTTCTATGCATTACAGCTTCCAGAGTTGCTCTTCTTACCAGTTTTCCACCAGCTCTCTCAGGGGGGTGGGGTAGCTAATGCTGTGAGCAGGTGGAGATTTCACCAGGGGCCCAGTGTGGCCAGAGGGGAGGGTCAGACCGGAAGGGTCTGACATTGGAGCATGCAGTGTAAACTCTGAGCCAAGTGCAGCCCATTGTTGTGGAGTAGGGTTCTAGTGTTGCAGAAACCTATCAGAAAATAATTGCAGGTGTTATTTTGCAACAATTTGTGTATATTGTTGGTTTTTTTCAAATAATGAATCAGGAAAATTTGCTTAATGATGCTAACAGTGGAATTTGATGTTAATCTTTGACACACTGTATCACATGCTCGCAAGGTTCTTGAACCACAAATCGGACGCACTGCATCGCCAACGTGTAAAAAGCAGAGAACATGGACAGTGAAGCGAGACCGGCGGTTAAACCAAAGCACAGGCTTACAAAAGACTAAAATGATATCGCTGGTGGATATCTGGATGCCTGGGATGCCTTGGATTGCTGCTGTACACTTTTGGCTTTGTCTTTGCAGGGATGAATAGAGGCCTCTGTGGTAGTGATGACAGGCTCCTCCGGGCTGGACCCTGGCTGGCTGGCAGACTAGGTGCTGGAGGTTGAGAGACTTCAGCTCTCATAGGGGCAGCAGAAGCCACAGACAGGGGATGCTGGTTGTCCTGGTTCTCCCTACAAAAGACACTCTGTTCTCTGCCTGTGAGGGGTGCATGTTATGAGGACACCAGGTAGACAGAAGCGGAGGCGTTAGGGCTTGCGGCGCACCTGTGTTCAGATGTTTTGACATGGTTATAGAGTTGAACACATCATTGTTTTGCAGATGTCAGATCCTCTGTGAATTTAGATTTTTTTTATCATCACAGCCTTTTGAGGAGGAAAATGTAATAAACGGTAGCAGAGATGGAGCGTGCACACGAGCAGGCAGCAGTGGAACAGCCCTCCCATGTCTCCTGCTTACCTAGTGTGGTATAGAGAAGCAGGAGCTGCCACGGCTGTCATATGAAGTTTCATCATTCCTTTTTCAGCTCGATGAAACACCGCAAAGCTGTCCAACACAAGCGTGAGGTAAACAGTGTGTGACTCACACTTTGACATGCTAGCAGCACCCCCATGGGATGCTCCTGGCTGAGCCTAGCTGTGGTCTTTTCATGTCCTCCTGAATTATTAAAGAAACAAGGAGAAGCTGTAAACGGTCCAAGAGGACGGCGGGGCTTCTTCAAGTGATGCATTAAGAGAGTGGACTCTTCACATGCCCTATGACTTTAGCCTGATGTCCCCCCTTGAAGATTCACAGAGCCTCTTTGATCCATATGCTGGGAAGCAAGCGTGGGGATGCAGCCTGCTCCCATTTCAAGTCACACATTCTTTCTTAAGAACCCAGAGGTCCCAACCCGTAACTGCACTGGAATTACTTATGCAAAAATAGGCCAGTGTTGCCAAAGTGTTTGAATATACACGCATCCTCCATTTCTCTTTCATGTTTAAACACACAATTAGGAGTTATTTGACGTATCCACAGACGGTTCCTACCTCCTGTAATGTTTAATACGAGTCCGTATCTCATGTCAAAGAGACAAAGTCTAGCCCAACAAGCGCCTCGCTGTTCAAGACAAACACAGAGGTGCCAGCTCAAAGTGTTCGCCCCTGCCGACCAGGTGTGTAAATATAAATCACAAAATCAGTCATGTTTTTTTTTTGCAGAGATAATAAAATCGTATTTGTTGCGTGGTTCGTTTACCGTCAGCGTTTTTGGCAAACGGCTGCAAAATCCTGTAAACCAAACATTCAGCCTTCTCAGAAACCTCTAGTTGGCATTTCTTGCAACATCCTGTGAGAATTACAGTAACTTTTCCTGCTGATTTCTGTCTCCAGAGGCACTATTTGGCATGACTGTCCCTTTTCAGAAACTGGCTTCCAATCCTGTTAGATGTGGAGCCAAATGCCCCAGAGGTTACAGCCAGCTAAGTGGTTCCTTGTTTCTAATAAAAAACAAATCAAATAACATGGACCCCAGGGGTTTATAACACTAGAGTCATGAACTCTGGGGCAGATAAATCTCTTCCAAATATCCCCATACAAAGGCATGGATGTGGGAGGAACTTGTTGGCTTTAACTGTATAATTTATAAGCCACAATGTGCTGAAGAGTCTAAAGTAGGATAGAGGGGGGAAGCTTCGACCACTCAGCAATGCAACAGCCCTCTCAACTGTGAAATGACCTCATCTTTAGTAGTTGGTCATTACCTTTTCAAACTGACCTCAGTAGCAGATGATGGCAGAAAGTGTTTCTGTGTAATGTGGGTTTGATGTTTAACTCTCGGTGGCTGCTCACCCCCAGGCTTTGCTCGTTCCTCACCCTCAGCCCCACAGGCTTCTACGGCCCCGTCCGCCTGCATGGCTGGCAGTGCCTCCAGCGAGAATGGGTGGAACAATACTGCGTTTGTCTCCGCTGCGCACTTGGCCTGCTGCTAAACAAATGTTCTAAGGAATTCTGGTGGCTAGACTTGCCCCTGGACCCAGGCTGATCCCACAGTGACTTCATAAACTCATAACTCTCTGGGGTGATCAAAAGAACAAATATCCCTTTATAGGAAGCTATATGGTAATGGAATTATTTGCACACCAATTAAAGTTTACTTCTCTCTGCCCCTGCCCTCATGTAGACTATTTGTTTTGCTTTTGTGGTAGAGGGGAAATGCTCTGTTGCCTAGAGCACAAACTTGCATTTTTGGGCCAGTGTCATTTTTGTGCCAGGGTTTAGTGATGACGTGTAGTTTATGTGCCAAATACCGATGTGTTGGTAAAATAACTTTATTTGAGTTAGCTTATGTTACTTTTTATTTTTTGTGGTATTAATGAGAAAATTTGAAGCATACCCCAAATTTAGCATTGGCTTTAAACTAGGCCTAGAACATGTTTGAGGAAGTTTTGGACATTTGTTGCTGGTAAATCTGATGCAGAAGGTTAAATAATATTGTAATTTTTCTTCAGGTGCTGTGGGTAAACGATCTGCAACTTGATCTAAAATCAAGGCGTCCTACCTGAACCCCAGCCTCCTGCCACTGTGGTTCTGTCATTCTCCACCACCTTGGCCAGGCCTCAACTTGGCCTAGCACCTTTCTGCCTTTTATCTCCGCCCACTGATCGAACCATTGAAGCAGCCTGAATGCTACCCGCACCCCTCCCCAACCTTTCTCTGTCGTTTTACCGCACCTCCACAATAGCCTCGCTCGGCAGAGCTCCAGGAGCAGTGTTTGTCTGATCACCGCTGCAACCCCACCCCCTTTTATTGGTGTGAGTGTGGAGGGACAGTGAGTGAGTGCGTAGATCTGTGTGTGCATTCTGTTTTTCAGGCAGATAGGAGGAGGTGTGGCTGGATCTTTATGGTAACTTAAATTGCAAAAAAAAAAGTGTCTTTGCTGGATAGATGCTTTGTAGCTGCACAGTGGGTGGAGTCATCTGAGACTGGTTGTATTCGCCAATAGTGGCTGAGTAGCAGTTTCAAGTCTTTAAGGGGAAAATGGCGAATTATTACAAAAGAGTGTTGGGGATAATTTAGAAAAAATATAAATTCTAACCTCCAACATGTGCCATTTCATGTTTGGTTGCTCAGACTTGAGAATCTATTTTGGATGCAGCTGCTTTGCTTTGTTGTGTTGCTTCCTGCAGCAGGAAGGTGTAACACTGAATTTGCTGCAGCTCAGATTTGGGCCTGTGTCTCGTTTCCTCAGTTAATTTGATTGTTTCTGTTTTGTAGAACATTGATTTATTTCAAACACAACACTCAAACGAGAATTTACTTGAACTAGTGGCATCTCCCATGTTGTAACTATAGCAGATTCGGGCAACACTTCCTCTTTTGCTTGCTTTCTCTCCTTTTACCCCTTCATTCTCTCCCGTAGACACAGTCTCAGAGCTCTTCTCAGATCTTAAGCTTCTGTGCGCTGAGCCCAGCTGCTCTGCCAGGGTGCAACCATTCCATTCCCTTTTGTCCGTGCCGCTGACCTCCGTGCACACTGGGAGCGCACCTTTGCGGGGCCTGGCCCATAGCCGGACGCTTAAAGTGAACATTGTTGGAGCTGCGGGTCCCCCTCACCCGGGCAACGAGGCCCCTTTGAGCCCTTACCCCTCACTGTTTGCCCAGCCACTCTTTCCTCCTCAGCCCACTCTCCTCCTTTTTCCCCTCGCCATGGGACTGGAAGAAAGCTTGAAGGACAGCATGTTGTTTTGTGCTTATTGCTTGGTTGTGCGGCTGGTGGCCGGCTTCCTATGGCGCACCAAAGCTCCCATTCACTTTCTCTCCCCTCTTTCTTTGACCTCCTCCAGCGAATGAACCCCTGTTTGATCACATTAGGGGGGAAAGAGAGAGATCAGTGGTGCTTTTGACATTGCCACTAGCTTTTGACAGTCCATGCTGCTGATCAGTTTCCTCAGCCTAAGCAAGTGGCCCCTTTTTATGTTTTTTTTTAGGCCAGCCATTATGACAGCTTTTGATTAGTATGTGTGGGTACAGCTTAGCAGGATGGCTGCATCATTTCTTATTTCACACTTTCCCTCTGATTCTCCTCCTTTTTTAAAACTTGTGTTTAGCACTTTTTTCAACAACAACTGTCAAATGTGATCTTATCTGCAGAAAAACATTTGCTTTTAGGAGCGAGGACACCCATTTACCACACGGACAGCCTCTGTCATGGTCAGTGCTCAGCCTCACAAAAATAACTTAATTCAGTTTTATTTTTTACATTCTAAAGCAAGGTTGTTTTCTTTTATTAATGAACATAAGACTTGTTTTTTATGAGCTACTGGACAGTTAAATTTCAGGATGAATTAGGCAATAATTACACTTGGTTTGACTTTTCCTTCACTACTTATAATTTAGATTATTTTTTTTATGAGGACATTTTTGGAAGCCTATGGTTCTCTGTATGATCACTTTACATCCATCCCTAAATAAGCAGAACTCATAAAAGGCTTAGAAGGTCTCTGGAATCTTCGCTTTATTTATGCCCAAAGATCTCCGGCCACAATTAACCAACCACAACCATTCTGAATGTCAATTTAGGTCATTTTCTACCCTCACAAAAGCGCTGGACTTGGAGGCCGTGAAGCAGAAAAAAGCTGATGTAATGGGTTTAAGAAAATCTCCAAGGGGAGTCGAACCTCACCCACACACTCCCAATGTCCACACACTCCTGTCTCTCTGTCCAAAACGCCACCCTTCAAACTGGTCAGCACCCAGATGTGGTCACCTTGATCACAAGTACATCAGGTTTTAACTTTAACCTTTTCAAAGAAGTTAGACGGAAGATAAAAAAGTTTTCTGATTCACTGATTAGTGTTTGGGGTGGGGGAGGGGAAACAGGAGATGAAGGCAAAGAAAGAAAAAGGGGAGGGGGGTTAAAGAAAACCCAGCCTTGGCAAACACACACACACACACACACACACACACACACACACACACACACACACACACACACACACACACACACACACACACACACACACACACACACACACACAGACTCTGTGTGCAGCGCAAAGCACAAAAGAAACCTGTAACGCCTCCAGATTCCTTCTAGTCAAGTATCAAAGACATGCTTTGCTTTAGAACAAGAGACTAGTGGGTAAGATTGGACTGAGTGAGCCAGTGAACCCAGCACTGGCTCGGTTGGGTGCTGCGAGTTAATCTCTCAAATAGGATTTCCCCCCTTCTTCTTCTGCACCTCCTCCCTCTCTAAGGGGATATCGATATTACTGTGTAGCTTTGAATGCAGGGCCTTGTCTAACCTGATCGCCGGTCATAAGAAGCACAAGGGGGAGCCTCCACAAACGCATGCAGAGATGGCTGCTGCTTTCAAGGGCAGTGGTGGAATGAACTGGCTCACTGGTTCATCCTGAGGCTTTTAGCGTAGATTGTGTCCAACAAAGGTTTCTTGAAGTCAAATGGCCTTATGTAGATTCACTGATGATGAAGGATGAGGTATTATTAAGACTTGCTTTGACTCCAGTGCGTTTGTGACTCAAGTTCTATGCGTTCTTGACTGTCAGTGACTCTGTAACTAACCTTCATTACTGATTTACTGATTACTGAAAGGACTTCCTCAAAGCATTTTATTTGTAAACTAAAGCAAAATTTGTAACATTCATTTGAAATATGTACTTGCACTTCAGCCCAACATTTCATAGGTTTGGTATAGGATAGCAGGGGTCTGTGTACAGACAGTGGCAACCGCAACATGGTCTTTGTGAAATTACAGAAGACCCATATGAAACCCAGAAACCCACATCAACTGGACAGCTATATGTTGGGTATTGCATCTTAAAACTACAGTAATAACATCAGGATAGAAAATGACGGTACCTCAAATATGTTCATTATAAAAAGGTAGTTGTATGTGCTTCTTTTCTTGTCTTCCATTAACTAACATAGGTAGGAATATTATCGATGATGCCTCTCTGTGTTCCCTCTCTTAAAATGGTTCTCTTTTATTTGTATCCTCATTTCTTCTGGAATATCCTTCGTTCCTCAGAGGGCCTTGAACTCCTCCACCGGGCTGTCCTCCTGTTTCCTCCCTCTAGGTTGTCCTGAAAAGTGATCATGCAGCCGTTCACATAAACTGGAGAGCTGGTGAAGGGGGACAAGGAAAAAAAAACACAAGTGAGTTTAGAAAACTTGTGAAAGTGTCAGAGGCGAGTTCTGCATGTTCACAGGAAAAATCTGTCCTTCGTCCCCCACTCCTCACCACATATTCCAGTGTTTTCTTTAAAGGCTGGTACATTTGAAACTTGATTCATAAAGTTAATTGGTAGCGACAATAAACGCATTCCACATGTGGTTCATTGATGCCCCCACTCTTTTCCCCTTCCCCTTGTGTTGCGTGACCTCAGCTGTCCGACCTGGAAGTGATGTAGGTGAGCACTTCCTTTGGTGTAGTTAGAGTCCCAGTAAGTGTTTCCTAAAGAAAACAGCTCAAAGGCAGCTGAAACATGAAACCAGTGCTAATACTTAAAGTCTCTCTCTCTCTCTGTATCTTAACCCTGTGGCCAAGGAGCAGCAGCAGCAGCAGTGAGGAGGGGGATTTACTGCACTGGTCTATCCGAGCCCTGACGGACGCTGGCGTGCGTGGCCTGTACGACTTGTTTGTGCAGTTGTTGTGTGGAAGGTCATTCACCACGTTAAGTGTGAGGACGAAATGAACCTGACCTTTGCAGAAAGCCCTGTCTGTCCGTCCCAGTGAGGAGCGGCTGGATTACAACACTAATATCCCACATTCACAAACGCACGTCTGTGGGAGAATCCACTCGCTTACTCGGATTTCACATTGCGGCACTCTTATTTGGATACGCTGGGACTACAAGTGGCTTTGGTCATCTGAATTGTTTGCCAGTCCCTTAAGCTAATATCTAAGTATCAGGGTTTAGCTGCTGCAGATTTTGATTACCGTCCAGCTGGATGCCAGGGACGCGTTTGATCTCTGCTGGCCCTCATACACAGAAATGGTTTATTTTTCCAGCCAAATTTGCTGGCATGTTGTCCACTACAGAGGAACACATGGGAGGGAGGAAGGGCAGATTGGGTCTATGCTCTAATCCCATTGCAGCGCTCCCGGCCGCAGCAGCAGCTTGTGCCGCATTCCACAACTTCGGGGGCTTTTTGGGCCGCGAGGGAGGGCGAGCAAGCGAGCGAGCAGCATTCCTCCACGGCTAGGGCCATCAAAGATGCCGCGCGACATCAAAGGCCACTCTGAGCCTAGGTGTTGATGACTGCAATCCTCCCCTCAGTCCACTTTTAGCAACCCCAGCCCCTCGGCCCTATGACACATGCAGACATGCACGACGAGCTTACTGCACCAGGTATGTGCGCCCTCCAGCATCTCTCCTTCATCCCCGGGGCTCACCAGCTGTTCCGCAGCAGCATTAATCATAGCTCATCAAGTAGCGACATTAACTTTTGTTTTATGGCGAGGATGGAGGAGGAGCGGGCCGAGGGAGAGCTGGATGCCGCGGATGTTTAGGGTGGTGCTGGCAGGGGCTCTAATACAGGTGCACGAACACTGAATGTCATGTTGAACGCGGCAGAAGATTGTTGTTGTGCAGTGTAATGCTGAGATGATTAGTCTGTAAAGTGGCGACAGATAAAGGGAAAAAATGGCTTCCATACAGGGATTTTGCTGACATTATATTAGGTGATATTTTCTAAAACCTCTGAGGAGGAAGCAGATGTGTTCCTCCTAAGTGCTGTGTATTAATGTCTATTAATGAGCTCAGTTTGTGTTGTACATTGTTAATCATGCTAATTAATTCACAGTGGCACCTTGATGCTGACACATAATTTATGCATGCGCTCACCTACCTTTGTAGCTGTTCACGTTGGTGGATGCTGCGACCTGTTTACGGAAGTGGGCTGCACTTTTCTCCCTAGATCCAAAATGGTGGCATCCAGCCCAGGGCCGACCTCTGAACTTTGTCGGCTTGTCCTTTGTTCATGTCACTCTGGGGTTTTAAAGACTGAAGAACTGAAAATGACACCAGGGCAACCTTTGTGTGCGTGCACACACACACTAGTGACTGTTCTGGATGCACTCAGTGAAAGTTAATAGAGTCGCAAGCACGCACCCTGCTCAGTGTTAAAGCTGTCAACCCCAGAGACTTGTGCTACATATCAGGACATTTACATGATATTAAGTATCCTCTGCCAGCGTCTCCCGCTCACGTTGAAACTATGACACTTGTTTGCTTTGCCTGTTGCTATGAAGGTGGCATGGAGGTGAATTTTGAGTAGGGCCGGTTAAGGAGGGGCTGGTGAGGAGTGATGAATGACTAGCATCACAAAGGCCGTCGCTGGATACGTCATCAACTTAGAGAAGTTTATTACACTTTTCAAGTTCACACTGAGAAATCAAACTTTTCCAGTGACCATCGTTGTTTATATAATTCATAGCAAAGCCACATTTGCATTCGTTTAGACTGTCAAAACAAAAGCTGGGTGCCACACTGGGGTTGACTAATTGTTCCTTTCGGTCCCAGTGGAGAAAACAAAAGGGAGGAAGTCTTTATTATTTGAGAAGAGAAGCGGAGGGATTCCTTTACGCTGCTAATGTTACAGGGGGAGGAGTGTCGACCCCACCTGTAGGGCCCTCCCAGCTGCTCCGCTGTAACTGGATCCTGCTCCCTCTTTCCTCAAGGCTACCAGCGCACCTTTGATGTTATTTCTAGTGCTGGGAAAGATGGGCAGAGAGCGACTGAGAGGGGCAAGGAGTGACTGAGAGGGTGAAAGAGGAGGTGCAGCGTGTGTTGGAGCATGTATATAAGTTTGTGTGCAGTGTACACAGAAGGCTGCGATTCCAAACCATTGTTTCCCGTGATTAGTATGGAGTCGAATGAGGATAAAAAAAAAACCCTGAAAGATATAGAGTTTTGTTGAATTTCATATTTTCCCAGTCTCTAGAAATTCTACTTGGTCTAATGGACTTATCTTCTAACACTGGAGATGACCCTAACCTGTCTGCATCCAAGGGCACTTCCTGTAAATCCTCCTGCTGAGGTCTGAGTGTCTGCACCAGAAGCTTAACCTCATTGAGCTAGAACTAAAATGACCTACTACAGAGACTCCCTGTCTTTGTGCATGCTTCACTGCCTTTTTTTTGGTGGGGGGATCATCTTTTGGATTGAGGCTCAGTGGCTCTATGTCAGACGATTTCCTCCCACCGCCTTTCTAATGTGATGCCTGAGCTCCTCGGGGTTCAACGTGTCTGCTGGCTGGTGGGGAAGGTGTGATGGTGAAATAGAGATGTGGCTGAGTGGAAACCAGAGCAGACGTTGCACTGAAACAAATGGCAGCAAGACGTGAGAAGATTTAACCTTTGACCTGTAGCTGTCAATCACTTGTGAAGGTGTGCATGTATTTGAGTAAATATGAATTCATAAATGGACGTTTCCCCATCATAAAGATCATTTCGACTGTATCTCCTGCTTCTTCAAGCCTGAACAACATTCACATTATTACTGGAAGTCATCATATTTGAATACGTGGCAGCTGGTGCGAGTATCTATCAAACACTTACTAGTGTGTGTTGCATGTCTGTGTGAAAGTTCTTTTCTCACTTATTTAAATTAAGGTTTCACTTTCGCCCACAAGAATTGCCACTCACATAAGTCTGCAACGAACCCGCCTCATCGGTTCCATCTTCCATATGTTCACTGCAGGTCCGAAAAGTGTGTGCTGGTGAATAGAGGCTTGAGGGGTTGAGCACTGGCAGGTGTGTGTTTGGTGAAAGGACGCAGGGTTAGTCCAGCTCGGTGGCAGGTGCCGGCAAACTGCAGTGTTGATACTAACTGGGTCATTGTAAACCTGTGCAGTAGATAACTAACATGTTTTATCTCTTCTGAGTGTCTGGTGACACAGAGTGAGTCAAAGACGGAGGCAGTGGAGCCCTGTCTCACATTGAAGTCTCTTGGTTTGCGCTCTAACTTTGCGTGAACCCAGTATCTTTAATCTCTCTATCCAACTCCACCACTTTCGCTCTCAGTAGTTCTTTGTCCTCCACATGTGTTTTTGTAAAACGCCGCTCACAAACCTGGTTACATGCATGGCAGATAAATCATCTTTCTCTAAGACACTTGACTAGAAACTCAGCGTTTTTCCAGGCCCACTTACTCACTCTGTGGGCTGTGACCGGATAAATCCACATCCATCACATCGAGACAGTCCTCAATGGTCTGCCACCTCGATTGGCAAAACTGGTGCGTCTTGGAAGGATGTTGAAAATAGTCCCTCCGCAGAGTGAAGACCTAAGCAGGGTGCTGAGGAGGGCCGTGTGTTGATGGAGGTTGTAGTGAGGAGGGGCACTTGGGAAGGGTGATGGGGTCGGATGAATGAAAGACACGGTTAGGTGGGCGGGATGCTTCTTCACTAGGGTGAACGAGTTCACGGCCAGCAGACGGTCAGTGAGAGATGCCACTGAGTTACCCCTCGGTCACCCATGATGTGTTTCAGACTACACACCCGCCTGTGCTCAAACAGCGCCATACGTAAACACATGCGTGACACGGGGGAAGCAGGTGGGTGCGAGGACTGGCCCGGCGCCCAGGTTTTTCTTGTTCCAGACTTCGCATGCATGTAAAAGTCGTGCCAGCTCCTCTTCATGACATTCATAAAAGAAATGAATGAACTGCAGATCTGTCTGGTTAATCATTCAGCCAGCTTCACAAAGAATACCTTGTAAAAGTTGTCTTTGGCTGGCACTCACCTCAGACAACAAGGCAGCTTTGATTGTTACAGCAGAAACTCGTCCTCGGTGTGACCCAAATACTGCTGCAAGATGTGTTGGAGCTCAGTTCAGGGTAGAATACTGGTGCACAAGATGTCTAAAAAGATTCCCTTTTAGTATTGACGTTTCAAGGACATGCCGTATATGCATGTCTAAATCCGTATCCTGTACAGATCGGTTTAGCTCAGGGATCATTCTACTCTCCAATCCGCCTACTTGCCTTTTGATGTTTTGAGCTCCTGGTGTGTTGTAGCGCGGATGCCTTGTTGTAATGCACGGCACATTAAGTGCCAAGTTTCAGGAAGTGCTTTAAATAGACATATAATTCACCAGCTACTTTGAGAATTTTAGATCTTGGTACCTTATGAACATCTTCAAATTCAGACTTACTTGGCCAATGGTGCTAAAAGCAGCAGCAGCAGCAGGAGGATAATCTTTGTAAATCCTTTTTCCTAACAAATAAAGTTTTTCTCTAAACCCTTGAGATGTTTCATGTGCAAATCCAAATAACTGGAGTAGTTCTATTGAAATTTTATAAGGCATTCTGAAGATTGATAAGAAAAATTAAGCAATTAAAAAAACGTTTCGGGTTACATACCAGCCTCCAGTCATTATCCAGGGGTACTGGGCCGTGTTGTTGTTGGACATCAGCCCTGGTTGCAAAGAGCTGAGGCATATGGTCCTATGAGCCTCATAGTCTTGATTTGTTTTGGTTATCAATCAGCTATAGAACCAAATGGGTCCAGCCAGACACTGATTGGCGCATCTTCCAAACAGCGAGGTTCATTCAGTGGCCACAGACTGCAATGGTGAGTTGCTATTAGCATTGGTGAATGCAGGGGCACCAGTAATTTACAGGGAGAGGAAAAGGGGGGTGTGGTCAAAGCCAGAAACAGGCTGAAGAAGTTGGGGGGGGGGCATCAAAGGCTCAACGAATTGTGTCACAGACAGACAGACAGAAGAATGGTGTTGTATGGTGTGACTTGCATTTTGATTGGCTTTGAGAAGTGGAGGGGGGTCAGAGGAGGTGATGGTGTGGCCTTTTAAAGTGGGGCCCTGTTTTGATCCCATTAAAGACTATTATCAGGTCTGTTGTTTGTCAGTCCAAGTCCCAGATAACTGTAAAACCATAATAAAAGTTATTTTTAAAGGTTTTTATTTTTAGTGCTTTATCACAAATGCAATCTCACATTTAAAGTTGTATCAAGGCATTCAAATATCTCTTATAGGAAAAATATATGTAGAAAAGTAAAAAAGGTTGCTGCTTAATTGCTTAAAGTACCATATGGTGGCAGGTGACCTGGTGGTGTTGGTAAGCTCTGTCACCGCTAGGCTAAAAGAAGGCAACTAGGTTAATCTGTGACTCTGCCCATAGGTGTGATTGCGAGTGTAAACAGTCTCTGTATCAGGACTGGCCCTGCGCTGGACCAGACCAGGAAATGCAATTAGCATAATGGATGGATGTTCTTCATCCACACAGATTGGTTAGTTTTCACATGAATTGTGGGAAACCTTTGGTCTCTCTTTTAAAAAAAAAAATCTTTTCTATTTGAAAAGTTTTCTGTTTTCTTCTTTTTAAGGTGGACAACATCCCACTATTCCTGCTTGTTTAGGTTTTAGAACTTATTGGGGGTTTCAAGATGTGTGTTCATCTTGAGTGACAAGTAGAGTTCAAATCCCCGCCAGGATTTCATTGATAGTGTGGCCTGAGTAAGTGGATATTCATGTGAAAGGCTGCTTCCCCCAGGGGCCAAGGCAAGCAGGGCAGAACAAGAGCCGCCCCCTAGTGGTACTTCAGGGGTGCCAGATGCCCTTCACCCAAAACGGACCAGTCCAGCCGAGTGGTGCAAAGAGGGGCTCAGCGGAGCAGCTAGGCCTTTCCAGTAGGTTAGGTTTGTGTGATGTGGGGCCTAGCAGGGAAAGCTAGCAATGGGAACACAAGCGTGTGTGTGTGTGTGTGTGTGTGTGTGTGTGTGTGTGTGTGTGTGTGTGTGTGTGTGTGTGTGTCTGTGTGTGTGTCTGTGTGTGTGTCTGTGTGTCTGTGTCTGTGTCTGTGTGTGTGTCTGTGTCTGTGTCTGTGTCTGTGTGTGTGTGTGTGTGTGTGTGTGTGTGTGTGGGCACGTTTGCATATGCGCTCGTTATTCTTTTGTGTGCAAAGCCAGTGGCTGTGACCCACTTCACCAGCTCACCGTCTCTTATCCTTTTCCTTTTGCTCTCCATCCGCACATCCATCAACGCCTACGTGTCAATATCTGACAAAAAAGAAAAATCCCTGTGGTGGAGTTAATGGTGCAATGGCCAGCCTCTAAAATAACAACATGGCCCACAACAACAGTGCTGCTCCATTTGGAGAGCAGGAGCCCCCGCACAATGGCCCAGTGTTCAGGACCAGAACGCAGGCGGGGCTCCCTGCTGCCATCCAAGCTGTTGGACAAGGAGAGAGAGGTCATAATCACACAGCCATAAAAGCACTCTACCTTTAGAGTGACTAAGAAACAGCAGCTGATTCAACCTCTGTTTACATCCTCTCCTACACAGGCTCTCTTCTAACATAATATTCCAACTCCAACCATCACCATAGTTGACTTGATTTGTGGGGTGCACTGGAGAGTTGTCATCTTTTGTACAAAGGGGTTAAGCTGTCAGGATGTACACGCTGTCTCCGTGCTCCTGTCACGAGGGTAATGCAAACTGAAGCCTCCATTCAGAGCATAGCACCCTTCTACTCATCTGCGTTTAAGGAAATAACAGCGTGAGGAAACTACACAGTGAAATGTCTGATGCAGGCAAACGGAGGACTGCGTCAAGTGAAAACAGTTGTTCCATATTCCATCATATTGTGGATGGTCTATTCAGTTCCAAACAGTTGTGATTTGAAATTGTAGCTTAATGTCTCGCCTTTGATCACCTCACACTTGGTTGTGTGGGAGGCCGGAGGTGAAATATGCACAGACAAGTGTTCTTTCGTCTAAAGGTGCGTTTCAGAACCTGAGGGAAAGTGTGCGTGTGGTCTCAAAAGTTCTTGCGCTTTGAATCCCTTGAAGGTTAAGGATTCTCCAGTTCCGCATCTGCCCCTACTATTAAAACCAGTGCCAGTCTCTTTGGCTTTCATCCCCAAGGCTGAAAGGAGAGGTGCAGAATGGCACATTCCTTCCACGTGACGCTTCCATAGTTCACATGATTTGCATTCGACCCTCTTACTTTAAGCTGAAGCCCTCCCCAAAAAAACCCTCAGGTCAGGGGCTCGAGTCTTCAGCCTTCAGGCATTGAAGTGACCAGGCACTTTCTGAATCTCCTCACTTTGTCCTCTGCACAACTAACCTGCTTCCAACGTGATGAAGTGGGGTTCGAAGGTCGAGGGGTCGACACAGGGACAAGGGTATCTTAGGTCATCAACAGCGGCCCAGAGGCTGGAGTGGCCAGTCTTGGCGCCACAGCGGTGGCTGATTGGGGTGTTGTGGTCATTGGGTTAATAGGATAAGTGGCCTGCGGGTCAGTTTGGCCCAGTTCTAATGCTAATACAGCAGCTTGTCTTTGCTCTGTTGCCAGGGTAGACTAGATCCATCCGGACAGATTTTGATACTTGTTACTTGATGTGTATTATCAGTTTGCAAAAACCTGACAACCTTTAGTTGCTCCTAACTGCATTAATGCAGTTCAGGACAACTCCAGTAAGGTGACAGGCATCCACGGAGATAAATGCTTTAAGATAAATGGTTTCACTGGCTTACAAGTAAGCAAACAGCCACTTCTTTCTTTTTTTTGGGCCCAGTGAGTGAGTCAGTGTTTGTGATGTCTGCCATCCGTTGGCTTTAATCTCCTGTAAAGACATCGTCTAGCCGCTGGCTCTGCACAGCTTTTTTGGCGCAGAGAACTGGGCCAATTTAGTGGCTTTGAGTGTAATGAGAGGAGAACTCAAGACAGGCTAATAGACGCTGATCAGCTGTGCAACATGGTTTTAGGTAAAAAGACACAGTTGCTGTTCCTGCATGCACAAACAAGAGCAGGTGGCGGCATCTTTTCACATTCTCATGAGAAGGAATATGTTGATGGACTTGGCCATAAGTGGAAAATTTCTTTGTCCCGAGTTAAGCTTCTAAATCCCAGGTTTGCATGTGTGCTGCGGTTCTGAGAGCCTGGGTGGAACTACAGTACACGTCTACGTCAGGTGTGGATTTTTTTGGCCGTGCACAGCAAATATTTCTGAGATGCCTAAAGCTTTTAAGCTTTTACATTTCATTAAAGTAAATAGGCGACAAGTGGATTATACTTTAAACTGTGGTACTCTTTCAAAGGGAGCGAGGGAGGGGGTACACGGGAGAGATTAGTTAAATTCTAAGCTGGTCGCTCACCCAACGCCGGGAGCAAATTACGAGCCTGTGATGCCAGAACCCTCGAACTTGTTGCGTCGCGTGGGGCAGCTTTTCGAGTCGCCTTGAATCACTGAACATCTTGACTTCTGATTCTAAATGCCATGTTTGCATCAGGTTTTATTGGGGTTGTAATTAATCACTTATCACTTCTGTCCTTTTGCAGATGCATCCTTTGGGACTATGTAATAATAATGATGAAGAGGACCTTTATGAGTACGGCTGGGTCGGGGTGGTGAAGCTGGAACAACCTGAGCTGGACCCCAGTTGTCTCACGGTGCTGGGAAAGGTAGAGAATTGTTTTTTGTTTTTTTATTCTGTGTAGACTATGCAGATGTATTTTATATTGTATATGTATAGTTTAAATTTGCACAGTTTTATTTACACGTCTGATTTACACCAAATCACTGCATTCAGATGAAACAGGAGTCTATTAACCTGCATTTTTTTTTCAACCATAAAGAAGTTGGAATTTTGATTCTTTTACAAAGACGGTGACAGACTAACAAAAACTAGAGTTTATTTCTTATCTCCAAACAATTCACAGAAGGATAGTATTTTGTTTAGAATGAGGGTGACCTGAATCCCCCTCCCTTTCCTCCGTGCACCGATCTCTCTGGAATCCCCAGGTGGTATTTTATCATGGTTTAATTAAGTGGTGTTCTTAATGGAATGTACCAACATTCCCTGGAGGATGGAGGCGGACTGCCTGTAGTCTCATTTATCCTGTGTGCCTTATGATGGACATAGGTTTTTAGGAGTTATTTCTAGAGCACAGTGAAGGAAACTATATCTTATATTTGTACCAGATTTGTTAGAAGTGACCTTTTGAAGGGCTTTGGAGCATTTGGGTGCCAGGGTTTGACAATGAAGGTATAGATTTTCGTTGTTGTTCACATCTTGTACCAGGTTACTGGGCTTGATTCAGTTCCAGAAAGTTGTAGCAACAACGCATGTGCCTTCGCCAAATGAGCCACGAGGACACCCCTGGTACCAGAAACACACAGCTTCCGCTCAGCGCAGCCACTCAAAGACGAGCGCTAATGAGACGGCCATTTTTATACATGTACATGTCCTGTGACCCTTTGGCCTTCGGCCAGGCTGCCGAACATCTACATTACTTTGTTTCCTCTGCGACTATTCAGCCAGGACTATAATTAGAAGAGGGAAAGCCCATTGTTGCATCCTGACAGTGGGTCGCCCGGGGCCTGAACACAGCTGGGTGCTTTTGCCAGGCCCAGGCCGTGAAGCGGTCTGCTTACGCTCCCCGGTCGTGCCCAGCCTCGTCATGCCCGCGCTTCCTTGCGTGGCCTCACGCTCGGCCGCCCCCACCCCTCCTGCCCTACCCAACTGGCCCCTGACTGAACCCAGGAGCCCACTCTTCTTTGCTGCCACTTCGCCACCAACAGTCTCAAGTTCCTGTCTGGTCTATTTAAATTCCATTCAGTTATTGGATGCCACAAAATGAGGTTGTAGGGGAAAAACTGTTTACTCTAGAGCATGTAAACCTAAGGCTCTGCTGTGGCCAGGAGCTGGTCTGTGGGTAATGGCAGTGGGCATTCCCCCTCTTCCTACTGCTGGCTCCTTGTTCTTCTACAGTCTTTGATAACTGTGGCTTCTTTACATCATTTAGGAGTGTTTGTTTCCTTTAGTGTTATTGTATTTTATGCTGAATTACTATGCGTGACTCAAGGCTTTCAGGCTACTCCCGCTGCTGCAGCAGAGGTGTTCTGACATTGGCAAATATTAGCAGTGGAAGAAGAGGCGGGAAACGGGGCGGTCATGCTGACCTCTGAAGTCCATGCAAGCCTCACCAGAGTGCTGGCGTGTCATATATATGTACACAGTTTTTTCCTGAACTTCCTGTCTGGTTCCTGTGAGCGCTGCAGCACTGTAAAACCCCTGACCGCTGTGTGCCACGGCAGTAGCCACTCCTCCAACAGCAGGAAGAACTAAGAGCAGATCAGTTCCTCCTTTTTTTTCCAAGACATTCTTTGAAGTGGGTTGTTTGCCGGAGCTGTTGTGTAATGCACAAGTGACACTACAAGGTGCCCCCCGTGCGAGCTGGTCGCATCTACAAGTAGCTGCTTTAGCTCCAGCTCATTACAGCTGAAGTCTCTGCTTTCTTTGAGGCGTTTGTAAATGTTGTAAATCACGCTCACACCTCTTCACAGACATATCTGTTCTCAAGTTCAACTATTTATTGCACTTGGAAACGTATTCCCGGTTGTCACTTCCTCCCTTCTTCCCTTCACTGTCTTTCGCACACATGCGATTCAAGTTTTGGCAACTCTTCTGAAACATGAAATCATGCCACTGGTTTTCATCGGCGGGGCCCGAGCCGGTCGGGGCCTTTGTCGCTGTGCCAGCCAGATATCTCTTCTTTCAAGAACCACAGTGTCGATGGCCACGCGGGGCCTTAGCGCGGCGGCGGCCTCCTTTTCATCCTGCCCCGGCTCTCATGACATCAGCTCCCAACTTGGGCACCCATGGGAAGAGCGTAGCGGTGGCGCATATCGAGCAGAGTGGGATTTAGGAACAGAGGTTGGGGGGCTCGGCTTCTCGAGGAGATGACGAAGGCAAATGTGTCTGGTTTAGTAAGTGGGTGGCTGAGATTCGTGTCTCGCTCTGTGCAGTAGAAAAACGGGACCCATCCTCCCACGCAGTCCTGCAGCCTGTGTAAAGCAAGCCTCCTGGCTGGCATGCCATGTAAAACTCCCCGGTATGTGCTTGTTGTGTGTGGCCTGGCGCTGCCCTTGACCAGTGCGTCCCCACACCGTGATCAGTTCCACCTTAAACCCGGCCAAAGACAACAGTTCATGGCAGTGGAGCACGACCAGCCAGCGACCGACCACTACAAAGCACTCAAAATACCCAGCGCAGCAAGGACAGTTTTTAAGATCTTTATTGACATATTCTCCCAAAAATAAAGTTTAGCTGCTTAAATTTCCCGTGTGGGATGTTCTGTCTTTGACACACACATACAAACACAACCCTAAAACCACAGCTGCCATGAAACATTGTGAGTGTGTGTCTGTCTTTCAACCATGGCCTTCGAGTTGGAACTATGGGACAGCAGACCAGGGCAAACAGCTGCTGCATCTCAGCGCTAAGTGGCTTTTGGATCTTAACCGTGTCTGGCATTGTAGCCAGAGCTGCAAAAAGCCCAGTGTGTGTGTGTGTGTGTGTGTGTGCGTGCTAAAGGAATTACCCGGATATAGTCGGCACACTACGTCTGTGTGTGTCTGTGAAAAAGCTAGAAACCAGCATTAAAAAGAAAGTAATGGTACCAGACACACGAGTGTGATATTGCGGGCGACTGGCTCAGGGCTGGAGCCAGGTTCACTGCTTGCACACTCAGGTGTGTGCTAGAGGTCATCCAGAGGCCGCAGCAACGGCAGAGAGGTGTCATACCGCAGGGCTTGTTGTAGCTGGATCCAGTCTCGGAGTGAACTGGCTGCAGTTTGGCCTCCTTTGCAGGTGGCTCCTAATGCGCCGCACTGGGCCAAAAACGCCGTCTGATCAGTGGGTGTATTTGTTGGTGCGCGCATTAGCTCATCCGCTGTTATCAGTCTGGAAGAAGAACGGGAGGCTGACAGATCAGCTCGTGTTTTCATGCAGACGGCTGAATGACTCACCAGCGCTCCTTTCTCGCTCTTTTTCCTTGTTCTTGCCTTTTCCTCGTCGTTCTGCAGGGACCTCAGTGAGGCAGAGAGCCGTGATGGCAGAGAGACGGAAAATTGCTGTAGTTTTCTACTCGTCAGTCTCCAGAGTGTTTTGTTAAATTGCAGTGAAGCCACAATAGTGATTGATTTACAACTGCAGCTTTTGTTCCATACAGATGATTTTTTTTCTTTTTTAAAGAAATCATTTCAGAGCCGAGGCCTGAAGATGCAGGCTATTGATGAGCCAGTTGTCCTCCCTGCCTGTGCTACGAACGATGGGCCTGCTTCCTTTCAGACGGGTGCAGCAAATCAATTTGTGGTGGTTTGAATCAGGAGGCAGCTGTAGCATGATGTAAAGTGGAGGCTGATGTTGCAGTGAACCTCTCTCTCTCACTTGTTGGGGGAGTAAACGGCTTAAGCTTCAGCTTCCTTTCCACCTGCCCCAAACACCAACACTTTCAAACAGCGCCTTAAGGGGGGGAGTGGGGGCTGAAAAAGGGGCCTGCTTCTTGGGCTTCCCTTTCATGTTTGTGTAGGCCTCAACTTGCTCATATCATCATGGCTGCTCCTCCTGGTGGGGTGTCGGTGGAGGTTTCCACTGTGACAACACGGGGGTCTCTCTCTTTTTGCCTTCTTCCCAGGCTGCGTTGGAACCCTCTCACGTCTTCCTCCTTCGATCCCGAGACACCCACCTCCCCCCACCCGCCACCCCCAAAAAGTGCCTCTCTTAAATCACGGCTTCACCACGTTTCACGGCGCTCGGAGGCACCCGGGGTCCCACTGCGCCCGTTTCCATGGTCACTGGGAAGCTCCTTGTGTCATGTGGCTCAAAGTGAGCCGTCCCTGGGCCGAATTACCCGGCTTTCAATGGGAGGCCAAATGACCATTATTAGACTTCACAGCTTAGGCCCCTATTTAAAGAGAAAAGAAAGGAGCCCCAGGGACTTAAGATGAGAGAGTAAGATGGAGATAGAAGGAAGGTGAGGGGGGGGGCGGCAAGAGAAGAGAGGAAATGAGAGAAAAGAGGAGAGAGTGCAGTCGACAGTTTTTCCTCCCTTACACAGTTTTGTTCCTCACATTTGTTACTTGAAAGTCAGACACCAGCCACAGCTAAAGCTCTCCTGTCTGTCAGACAGCACCTAGAGGAGGCAGGGCAGCGCCGGATCAAATGAAGTGCTGTGGAAAAAGTAAATCTTAGAAAAGATAGGAGCAGACATCCACCCACGTCAACCAAAGCCCCGTCTTTTCTCTGCTCATCTGCACCTAAGCCTGTTGCTTTGCAGAGGAATGTGCGTGCGTGCGTGTGTGTGTGTACTTGATATTCCTGCAACGTGGGGACCATGAACCATGTTTTTGCTATCAAGGTGAGGACATTGTGACAACGTGGGGACATTTGGTTGGTCCCCACAAAGTTTGAAAGCTTTTTTGATGGTCAAGGTGTTATTTTAGGGCGGAGGTTAAAATTGAGTTTTGGTTCGAATAAGAGCTCTTTTTAGAGAGATTAGACGTCTGCCTTTATTTGTGATGGTTAGGGTAAGGGGCTAAGGAAGCATTATGTCAATGGGAAGTCCCCACGTTGATGACAAACGTGTGTGTGTCTGTGTGTGTGCGTGTGTGCGTGTGTGCGCGTGTGTGCGCGTGCGCGTGTGCGCGCGCGCGCGTCCGTCCGTCCGTCCGTCCGTCACTGTGAGGTAATGGAAGACGTGAAAGAGAAACGGTGAGGGGGGGGTGAAGGATGGGAACGCACCTGCCACAACCTTAAAGACGCGGTAACATTGTTAACTGAGGATCAATAGAAAATAAGACTAGGAGGCTTCTGCGTGGACGATGCTGTGTTAAATTCAAACTGCCGTCTCAATACTATTTCTCCAGCAATAATGTTCAAGGTGCAGCTGTGGTCAGTCATGCACATGCAGGCGTTCATTCACGGTGGATTGCTCTGTGACGTAAATGAGTCTGTGACATTTAAAAGCTTTAAAGACACATCTGTCCTGACTGGACATCCTGGATTCAGTTGTGAAGCAAATGTCCATGTTGTAGTTCAGCTAAGTCTGGTTGTGCTTTGTAGGTTCTGACGCATCATTTTGATGGAGTGAATCTGGAAATGTTAAACCAGTGACATAATGGCAACTATGGCATAATGCTAATCAAAGGAAATCCAGACCTTTCAGGAAACACGGACAATCGTTAAGGAACCTTCTGACTACGGCTGCACAGAGGGAGGGGAGCGGTTCAGCAAACAGCGGGGTCTGTAGGGCCGAGTCCTGACCTGCTCTGCCTTGTTTGTGCAGGGAGAGAAAGCAGCAGCAGCAGAAGCCCTCCACCAGCAGCAGGGCAACAACAGCAGCTTGTCTTTCATGCAAGCATAGACACGGCGGCTAATGCAGCTTCAAAGCAGCGAGGGCTTAGAGAAAACCCGTGTTGCTGCAGCCCAAATAAAGGAAGGAGGGAAGTGGCTGTTTAGCGAGACGCCGTGTTCGGATTAGCGTGCGTGTTCATGTGCGTGTTTACGTGCGTGCGTGTTTACGTGCGTGCGTGTTTACGTGCGTGCGTGTTTACGTGCGTGCGTGTTCACGTGCGTGCGTGTTCACGTGCGTGTTCACGTGCGTGTTCACGTGCGTGTTCACGTGCGTGTTTACGTGCGTGCGTGTTCACGTGCGTATTCGCGTGCGTGTTCGCGTGCGTGCGTTAACCCTCGGCGAGGCCGCGGCGCTGCCGTTTCCGTGGCAGCGCACCTCAGAATGGACTCTTCTTATTGGCTGTGAGCGGCAGGTGCACACATGTTGGACATGTGGGTCATGGGGCCGATTACTGCACAGGTGTTCAGTCTCCTATTCAGTGTAAATCACGTTATGCAGCCGTTCAAACCGCGTCACCTCCTGCTGTGTCGCCCATTTAATCTGTGTCTGTACAGCACTTAATAGACAACTTTATCATGTGTGAAATAGGGTAATGCAGAATTTGTAAGAAGGTTTCTTGCACATTCGGGTTTCTTCTGCTTTAGAGCTGATTCGTTATCCATCCATCCTCGTTCATCTAAAAGCATGAAGACGTGTGCGATTCAGAAATCCCTTCTCTAATCCTTTTGATACAAATTAAGACTTGAAACACATGCTTTTTGGACCGACGGGGGTTTGGAGTGGAGCCTCTTAACGAGGGATATTCTTGTCCTGCGGAAACATTGTTTATTTTCCTGTTTGACAAAGGCTGAAAGCCCAAAACGGGTAAGAAAACAACTTGAGAGGAAACGGGAGGAGAAATGGAGGAAATTTAATTAGCGGTTGTCCATTCATCTGGCTCCAGGCAGCGCGGGCTGGTGGGCAGCGGCAGCAGAGGAGGCTGAAGCACGTCTTGATTAGCGGCGACCTGAGTGAATGCACTCGTGTGCACGCCTGACGCCACGAGACATCGAACCGTGGAGCCAGACAGGAAATGCTGGTTATGCAACGGTGGGTGGGTGAGCGGCCACCTGACACTGTGCACGCAGGTGGAAGAGGGTGGGAAAGGCGAGGTGAAGAAGAACAATCGGACACAGGAAATGGAGGAGGAGGATCTAATTGGAACGAGAGGCTCTCATTTTAGAGTAGAATGGACTTGGAGACGTTCACTTCATCAAACAGTTCCTACTCAATGGACATCAGAGGGTTTAAACCAGTGATGGGAAGCTCTGGTGGAAGGCAGCACAGTGGGACACATGGAGGATCATCATCAGCTGGTTACGCTCTCTTCCCCCTGAGCAAGAAGCCCGTGATGAATAGGCCTGTGTTCACTCCCTGACCCGGCTTCTTGCTGCTCACCGACTCAATGACTTCTTCAAGTGATTCTTCCTCCTGTGTGTTTATGTGGGGCCAACTGTGCGTTTATAAGAAGGCGAGCCAGTGGAGAGGAGCTCAAGGAGCCCCCCCCCCCATCACCCACCCGTGTCACACACAAGTGGATTTTTATGGGATTCGTAAACATTCTCTTTACGACGTCACCGGAGACCTGAGAAATGCCCCAGTCAGAGATCAGCATCATCGAATTAATATTACACACAACTTTATATGTCTGGGAAGGTGGAAGGAGAAGTTGAGCAATGCCTGGTTCACGACGCCAAGAAAGACACAGTCACCAAAGCATGCGTTTTGTTTTTTACCTCCTTTTAATTTATGAGTGAAATTCCACGAGCGTGAGTCAAAACCTTGCGAATAAGAGAGGCTGTTGGCAGGATTTAGCTCTGAGAGGTTACTGGAGTTCGTGCTGTGCCCTTGTAAATGCTTTCAGGATAATGTTTATTTGCCTGTGGGAACGGGAAAGTTCTCGCTTTGCACTTATCTTGACGCGGCAGATAACTGGTCCAGCACGACGAGCGCCGAACCAGTCGATCGCACACGGCACAGCCAATATGACCACGCAGCCGGAATAACGTGTTGCGACAGACGAGCCGTCAGTTAAGTGTTCACATAAAGCAGTGGACGATCGGGAAGATGGCGCCTCGCGCCATGAATCCAGGATAAAACCGTGACTCGACGTGCAGAGGAACGGTGTGTGAAGGAGCGGAGGACCCTTTTTCCTCTGGGCTGCGCAGGCTTTCAATCCGATGACGCACAGCCACGTTGAAAACTTAGATTTTATTTTAGCTGAATGTAAATAATACCTTGGCTCACACGACTGCTCGGAGGGAGATAAAAAGGGGCGACCACATATAAGAAAATCCACGGGAGGAAAGTATGCCTTTATCTTTTAATAAACCGTAGAGCCAGGAGGCAACATGAAATTACAGCATAATAGCAGTGGAGAGTCCTCTGAAGACTTAATTGCCTTAATTATAGCAGTGCGCAGAGAGAGAGGGGGAAAGGAAAGCATGAAGGGCAGGAGAAAGGAGGGATGATGGAGGAGGACGGCGGGGAGCCAGATGTTGGCAGGTGCAGGGCTCTGGTTCATTCCTGAACGCAGCGCTGCCTTTGTTTGGAAACGCAGGCGCTGCTGCGTTAACGTGAGAACCCTCAGTCCACGCGAGGACAAGGTCTCTTTCCGGACGAGCGAGGAGGCCTCTCGCTCACGTCTCCACAGCTGGCAGCCGCGCTTAGCGACGCTAAACATAGCTTTCATTTCCCTCCGCGTCTAGACTGGGTTCCCAGGACTTTCTGCTGTGGCTTTTTGTTCATCCAGGGAAGATTGTACCTTAATTCTCGTACATTAGGGCAAATGCAAAGTTTGTTTAGTTTAGAAATAGCTGTAAATCCTCACTCTTTAGGTTTAGAACATCTAACAAAAGTGTCATTTAACTTATTATCACTTTTTACCTGTGATAATTAGCAGAGCCAGGATTTTAAACTCACTTCTGCTGAATTTCAAGCTTCCGATTGTCTTGTTTCACCCCATGAATCTTCACAACACGCATTCAGCTGCTCTACAGGGATAAATGCAAATGTTGTCAGACATGGCAGCTGAGGGCCGCGCCCGATCAGTCCAAATCCACTGAAAACACGGTAGTAAAACAACAACTGCCCAGTCTGAGCTGAAAATGCAAATCACACAACACAACACACTGAACTGCAAGAGCTGCTGATTCACGAGATCCAAATCCACTTTAGAGGCGAGAGAAAAGAAAACTTTAAACATGCAGCTCAAAGTCAAATAACTGTGGAACGGTACAGGGATGCTCACATCCCGAGGCTCTTCCATCTTTAAGCTTTATCGAAAAGGGAAGTCTGAAGCCCAGTCTTCAAAGCAGAGGTACGACCGGACACTTTGTGTCTGCATGAATTATTAGACGTTGTCTCTGGCTCCATCGGTCTGAAACGTGGAAATTGAAAAATGCGAAGGATGTTTGGATTTTCTCCAGTGTCTGGAGTCGCTGCTTTATCTCGCTCACGATATCTGCGCTTCTCCATCTGATCCTCAACCACAAACAGGACCTAAACGTCATCCTACAGTGAAACCTCTGTTGTTGAGTTATTGGAAAGTTTGTGAGGAGCGGAGAGGAGTCACACAGGAGCTCTGCCACTTAAACACCCTAATAATCAGTTCTGAGTTGCGTTCGTCCTAAGTTGTAGTTTTTCACAGGCTTCAGAAAGAGATGTGTCATGTTTAACAGAGCCAGTTTGCCTGTGGGTGCATTTTTGTTGTCATCAGGCAAGTCCCTGCACTGCAGCGCAGGCTTGCCTGAGTGGAGATTCTTTGGGAGGGAGATCTCTTTCTTCTCAAAGCGTCTTACCAAGAGCTATTAATTATTAACTGGGAGAGCTAACATCAAAGGAGCAGACTTGTGCTGAATTAATGGGGGCTGGAGCCTGGCAGTGCGGAGCTGAGAGAAAACTGGGTGAGAGAGAAAAACGCAGCGAAATCTCGCTTTTGAACTTTCCAAGTACAAAAAAAAACCCGAGACAGAAAAGAGCAATGTTAGTTTATGTAAAGGAGGCAAAGGGAAGAAAGTGGAGGCGCGTTTCTCGCCTGAGCCGCTCTGACTGTTTTGTTGCTTGATAAGACTTTGGTTCGCGCCTGTGAAAGATCAAATCAGTTTGCAGGGTTAATTAGGCTTTAATGAGCTATGAAAGCCAGAATCATAAACATGGTGTCTGTGGACGCAAGCGAAGGGAAATTTCTGAGTCGTAACTTGGAGCTGCAGAGTTGTGATGTGTTTACAGTTTCCTGACGCGGGCTGATAATGTGCGATGCACATGGACCCCTGCCTGCATCAGACGGCTCCGCTCGCGTCGCTGCTTTTCTCTCCCTGCTGGAAGCGCTTCATGCAGCGGGAGTCCCGCCGGCCGCACGGAGCCGGCGCCGACCCACGTGACGCACTGTGGAGTCAGTGCAGACGCCGGTTCAGCCTTCAAGGAATTAAACAGGAGCTGGTGATTAAATTAATTTAATCATTAACGTCACTGACAGGAAGTAGAGAGGATGCGGTTCAGAACGTTGTAAACCCGTGCCGCTATGGCTGGAGACGAGCATGAGAGCTCAGTGAGGGTGAGTGACAGCTGGAGGCCTGTGACCAGCATCATTTCAGGCTGTAAGTCTGAGTACGAGCTGCAGTTTAACGCGGGCTGATAAGTGTTGACAGACGTGCTTTAATGATGCCCAGGTTCCTGTCGATGCAGCTACATCCCACTATTAAGTGTCATTAGCTCAGGACTCAAGCTGACGTTGAGCAATGCGCTCACACACACACACACACACACACACACACACACACACTGAAGCGTGACACTCTGCAGCCACTCAGCAGCAGAGTCACAGCCCGGTACATTGTCACTTTGATCTCCACCCCCCATCCTTCGCCGCCTCTTTCCTGCAGTTATGAAGCGCTCTGGCACCAACCCAAGGGCACTTGATAATACCAGGATATGATCCCAGCCGCGCGCTTTTAGATCATGTTCTGCACACATCAAACCGCTGTCTAAATAGGGCACTGTGAATCAAGCAGGGTGAGAAGAGGTAGCGGGGAAGGCAGGAGTTAAGATAAAGGAACTTTTTCTGTGCCTGACAATGGGAAGCCAATTTGGATTCTGAGAGGAGATACTCGGGGGTTCTGCAGATCCAAGCGCTTCCTTCATCTTTTGCCGTCAGCAGGCGTCTTCAAAAGACCTCTGTGCTGTGACTTTTCCTCTGCTCTCACATGAAAGCGGCCTGAAACCCCCGGCATCGTTTTTGGGCCCTTACGAGCGTGCGCGGCGGAATGCGGTTCCGGGTGGGCTCGGTGCGGACCGGGGTGGTGTTGGGCTGGTTCTGGATGCGTCAGGTCGATCACAGGTGCTCACAAGCAAACAGTGGCCGGGCTCAACTTGCGTCTCTGCTTCGTGATGTGGTCGTGGGCAGAGAACTCCCTCTAGTGGCGTCGACGTGAACCCAGAAACGGACTTTGAATGTGATTTGGAAACTTTGGGTTGCTGGTTCCGAATGGATGAGTGATCACGGTGTTCTGTGTTTGCAGGCGAAGAGAGCAGTGCAGCGCGGCGCCACAGCCGTCATCTTTGATGTGTCGGAGAACCCAGACGCCATCGACCAGGTCTGTACACACCTGGGCTCACGCTGCCCTTCTGCCTGGAACAGTGTTTGCACAAACAATGATGGTTCTATCGCTGGTTCCGCTCCAAAGAACGTGGCTCAGCTCTGCTCATTCAACCATTCTGGGGCCTTTGAGCTCCCGAACTCATGTTTGGAGAAGCACACGGAGCTTTGAGACCACTGAAAATGGATATCCAGGTTCAGCTTTCACTAGACCATGACCAAACTTTGTTGAGCTGATAATTGCACAGGTCGCACACATTACCTCATCCCCTGAGACTGTGGATCTGTCTCTGAGAGCACGTTTCAGGGCTGCAAACACGCTCTAGTTTATTCCGTCTTCACCGTCACACAAACACGCCCAGACGTTCACATTCCTCCTCCTTCAGTCTCTCCCACTCCGGTGTCTTTGCTGTGTAGAGGTATAACACGCGTTGGTCCCCTGAGCGCCTTTGTTGCAGGAATTCTCTGCGGTATTCATCCTCGCCACGCCAGGCCCGGACTTGCAGGTTCTTCTTTCCTTTTTTTGCTCCGCTCGCCTCTTCTTCTCTGCCGCTGGGTCGTAAAGCGCGGAGCTGAGATGAAAGGGATTGCACGGCGACCACATGAAAGGGAGCGCAGGGCTGCCGTGTTAAATTCCCCCAAGAGGCTTTTCCAGTCAGAGCAGCCGATCGGCAGAGCCGGACCCACAAGGCCGCGGGGCAGGGGGGAGGAGCTTAGGGAGAATTAAGGTCCCAGGGCCAAAATTAGGAGAGCAGCTTTATAAACTTAATGTACTTGACCTCCTTTTCATTTCCCACTGTAAAGTGAGGCCAAGTGGCTGAAACGAGACGCGCTTTCGTTTGGACCAAAGTTTGTAATCAACTTTTATTTGAACAGGGACAAACATTTGCCGTGCGTGTTTTATTAGTGTCTCGTTTGCCAAAGGCCAAAGCGAGTCTCCGTGGAGTCCGTTCCCAGAGAGGAGAGATCAAAACCTTCAACATCTATACTTTGTAAACCCAAAACATACAGTAATCGACTGGGGAATATGACGACAGCAGAAGAAATAGAAATGTGAATATCCCTGGTATTTCCCTTGGGCTCTACAAATTACAGATTCCAACCAGCGGCAGCCGAGGAGGGAGGAGGAGAAAGGAGAATGTCGACTGACTCATACGCCGGAACATACCATGCATTGACTGTTTCCTTCTGCTCCCTCTGGCAAACTGTGACCACAGTTTCCATGTCTCGAGTCTATAGGTCATTTTCCCCCAGTTTGTAAAAGACTTAACATTCAGGCTCTATGCTTATTACTTAACGCATTCATCGCATAAATGCAGTGAAACATGGGGCCTGACATCATTGTTGACGTGTTGTCTCTCAGCCATTTTCGTTCACTCATGGGTTTCTGGGTTTCAACTGAAAGCTTGAGTGATGTAATTGTGTCTCTCCTCAGCTGAACCAGATCGCAGAGGACCCTCTGAAGCGGCCGGTGGTTTACGTGAAGGGCAACGATGCTGTCAAGCTAATGAACATCGTCAACAAGCAGAAAGTGGCTCGTGCTCGGATACAACACAGACCACCGAGGGTGAGCGCTCGGGCCGACGAGCCCAAACCGCAGTGTAGCCGATGCGAGTGTGAAGGAGACTGATTTAAGGCACATGTGAGGAACACGAGGACCATGTGAACATGTTTGAGGCCCGCGCGGCAATAGTCACAGAGGGGTTTCACATGTGAAGACAAACGAAAATTCCAGCTGTGAAATCTGACCCTTTCCCTTTCTTCTCGCTCTCCGCTGCCCGAGGCTGAGGACTTTTTCGCAGCACTGGGAGAGATTAATATCGGCCTTTAAAGACCTGTTTGTTTGCTCAGAATATTTGATAAGAGACCAACACACTTTGAGGTCAAATAACTTTAGAAAGGAGACTTTCATCATCGTTTCTCTCGAAGCATAAAATACACACAGTTTGAATATTTGGCAAATAACTTTGAGGTTTAATTGATTAATAGTTTCAGCTTCATTCAGAATGACATCGAATTGACTTTTGCATTTATTCATATTTCATATATTTCAAGTGGAAACAAATGAAAATGGTAAAATAACCTCTGTTCTAACAACAAGACAGGAATTCTGTGAAGATTATTTGACAAGGTCTTGTTTCCCTCTCGCTCCTTTCCCACAGCAGCCCACGGAATACTTCGACATGGGCATCTTCCTGGCTTTCTTCGTGGTCGTGTCGCTGGTTTGCCTCATCCTGCTCATCAAGATCAAGCTCAAGCAGCGCAGGAGCCAGGTCGGTGAATGAAAGCACAAGTGTGGACGAAACTTTGTTCACGATCCAGCCTTGAGTCACACCGCGACAAGCGTCTGCATGCTTCTGGCACCGCACACGCCCAAATCCGCAAGGTCGCGCCTTGTTTTCCAGCGAGCTGACGCGGGTTCTCGGGCAGCGGCGCCGGTCGGCTCCTCTCGCGTGTCCACAGAAAGCTCCGTTGAGCCCTACGTCATCTGCATGAATGGGGGATTAGCATGTCATTAAGGCAGATGAGAGGTCAGCCGCCGGAGCCGAGCGCCGAGATGGAACCCGCGGCGGCGGCTGTTGAGACAGGTGTAATCCTCTCTCACACCTGCGTGGAGCATGCGTGTGGTGTCGCCGCGTGCGTGGGAGTGTAATGGGCGTGTGTCACAGCAGTGGATTAGCCTTCATTAAGTCGGTGCCAGTGACAAATAACAACTTCACGTCATAGAAGGTGAAATGAATGAACTGCTCCTGCAATAAATATCATTATATTGCAGAGGAAAAACATTTTCTACCCATTAAAAATAAAACTGTGATGAAATGTCACATCTCCCCACCATCAGAGAATGACTGTTAGTTTTAGTGAAGGATTCCTCAAGGGTTTGGCCACACAAGACTACAGTTAATTACAGTGAATAACAGTGAAAATACAGATTTTTCAAGTCTCCACATTTCATATTTCTGTCAACTCTGATGAGAATATCCACATTTCCTTAAAAAGTCTGCAATTATCCAGTTCTGAGGCAGCTTAAAGGAAGAAACACCCTGGTTCAGTTCAGCTCGAGCAGAAATAACTGCGCCCTGTGCATGAGCGATGCTCTAGCGTTCCAGGCTGCGACTCCCGTAAATCATAAAGGCTGGTACACATGTGAGTCATTACGCTTAATCCCAGTAAGTGGATCTTTATGTGTCAACTCATCGGTCACGGTTTTTAATAACTTTGAATTAAATTAGAGATGAAAAAGAGAACAGAGAATTGGAGCCAGATGCAGCTGCTAACGCATCGGTTCGACACTGCAGAGTGATGTATGTCTCAAACCACCGAAACATCAAACCTGTCACATTAACATCAGTTAGTCACTTTCCAGCGCTGACGTAAAGACGCTTCGCTGGACGTTTTCCTAAAAGCATCATCAGTGACTTGGCTCGACTCTTCTGACGGTTCTGTCAACGTGATGTTTTACTTTAGCTTTGTTTACTGCTGTCGCTGCTCCTGACGCGTGCAATGTTCTCTGTCCCACCCTCCTTCCCCACCTCAGAGCTCCATGAACAGAATGGCCATCCAGGCTCTGGAAAAGATGGAGACGCGAAAGTTCAAGGCCAAAGGGAAAGGCCAGCGCGAGAGCAGCTGCGGAGCTTCGGATTCACTGAGTAGCAGCTCCACCTCTGACTGCGCTATCTGCCTGGAGAAGTACATGGATGGGGAGGTAGGAGGCCAGGAATGGATTATCACATCAGTCCAATACAGCAGCTGTGACTTCAATTCCACCTTTACATGGTTGTAATTATGAGTTTTGACTGTATGCATGATCTTCGTTTTCCCCTCTTAAATGTGAGGTTGAGCCTATAGTTAGTTAGTTATGTTAAATGCTTTGTGTGTTGGTTGGTTGGTGGTGTTGTCGTCATGACAACATGTCCAATGTAGGAAGGACTAAACGCTCGGCCCCCCACTGATTTCTTCTTTTAAGGTGTACCAGGGTTAACTGTGCACCACTTCAGGCTTTATTATCTTTTGAACCCAGGCCTTTAAGCTCTGACACAGCGAGTGTGGTCATCTACCCTCTTGTTTTCTTTCATGACATACGTAGTTTGCCAACATGAAACATAATGCAGTTAGCTGGACAATAGAATGGAAGTTCCCTGATGAGCTCGGGGACCACAGTCCTGCGATCTGTGGTGACGTTCTTTCCGGCACCTTTTTAGTTGTTTGGTTCCATTTTTTTAAGAGCACCTGGAGAGATAACGGTACCCAGAGTGCAGCGGGTGGCGACTCTTCCTGTTTAAGCACTGTGGCCTCCTTTAATCCTTTTAGGACTCATTGTCAAAATACGTGGCCTGATCTTTGACTCTGAGGACTTACTGTAAAAGCATTGCTCATCCTCATTCATGAACGCTGGAGGGACAAATCCCAGTGCCCAGAAGAGAGAGAGAGGGAGTGTGTGTGTGTGTGTGTGTCTTCGCTAAGGAGGAGAAGAAAACACAACAAAGCAAGGCGCCAGGATTGCACAGAGGAAGTGGCGATATAAAAGGCTGAATGGCATCAAAGCGGTTTCTGAGCACTGAAGCGAGCAACAAAAGCTTGGATGGAAAAGAACCCAGAGATGAGTCACATTAAGCCGCAGAGTAAAGTATTTATGGCAGTGAATTAGCTC
This sequence comes from Betta splendens, assembly GCF_900634795.4. NCBI lineage: Eukaryota > Metazoa > Chordata > Actinopteri > Anabantiformes > Osphronemidae > Betta > Betta splendens. Next base: position 27,444,968 of record NC_040889.2, on the reverse strand, counting down.
TCCTTGGAAAAGAATTTTATAATTCATATTCAGAGCTCATGCTTTAGTGCCATGGAATTCCTCCACATTCTGCATGTGAATGCAAAGTGCTGGCATTCTTTTCATGTCGGTCCTCAGGAGTCGCCTGTTTGTTTTGTTCTACGGAGCGGCACAGCAGCGGAGTCGGGTTGATGTGGTGTTGTAGCATCTGCTGAGGAATTTTGTTTGTGGCGTGACATAAAACTGGCTCCTCGGAGTTACAGACTTCATTAGACTCGTCAGCTGTGTGCTGTTTTGCTGCCACCTCCTGGGTACACGTCAGTTCGCCCTCTGAGAAATCAAACGTTGCAGGTTTTCATGTTAAGAATTTAGGCCGTAGTTACTGCCTAAATTTCCTCCAACTAAAGACTAGTTGGATATCTGTAATATAACTGTTTAATCAGGAATTTCCTATATAATTATTAACTAATTGTTACAGTGTACGACTTGGATCACAGTGTTCTGTGGTGTTGTGTTGCAGGAGCTGCGGGTTATTCCCTGTGCTCACAGGTTTCATAAGAAGTGTGTGGACCCCTGGCTGCTCCAGCATCACACCTGTCCCCACTGCAGACACAACATCATCGGTGAGTTGACAAAAACCCTTTGATTGGGTGGTTAGAAAAAATGAAAACATGCTCCCACTCGGATCGATTCTTTTTATTGTGAGGTTTTAGCAAACTTTTTTTTCTTTTCACAGAACAAAAGAAGGGAAACCCTGGTCCAGCGTGTATGGACCCTGGTAACCCACTCCACAGCCGCCAGCGGGTGGTGCTGCCAGTTCATTACCCTGGCAGGGTGCACCGAGCGGGCCAGGTCACCGCCTACCCAACCAGAACCAGCATGGACCCCCACGGCAACCCCATCACCGTGCTCACTGTGGACCAGCACCCGGACCCCCAAGGCCTGTATCCGCCGCAGTCGTCGGCTTTTCTCCGGAGCTACCACCCCGCCCTCCATCTGGACCATGCGCTCAACCCCCACCACTGTGGATTAGAGCACCGCGGACCCCCCGGCTACCCGGCACAGCCGCATCACGCTGCTTTTAAACGACCCAAGTTCCATGGTCGCAACTTTTCACGTACAGCTTGCTTCTCTCAGTACGAGACTATGTACCAACACTACTATTTTCAAGGGCTGACTTTCCCCCAGCAGCCTGACGGTGGCCCGGGGCCAGCAGTGGCAGGGCAGCTGGGCGGAGGAGGCGGGGCCCACAAAGGCCACCACAGCAGGGCTTTTCAGCAGGGACTGTTATACCCTACAGTGGTACACATGGCACCTGCCTCGTCCTCAAGGATAGGGGATAACGGTAGCACATCAGGTCTGAGCTGTTACCACGGCCACCGCTCCGTATGCAGTGGTTATCTTGCGGACTGTCCTGGCAGCGACAGCAGCAGCAGCAGCTCAGGCCAGTGCCACTGCTCCTCCAGCGACTCCATGTTGGACTGTACTGAGGTCAGCAACCAGGGCGTGTACGGAAGCTGCTCCACCTTCCGCAGCTCACTGAGCAGTGACTACGATCCTTTCGTCTACCGGAGTAAGAGTCCGTGTAGGGGTTCTACGGGTGAAGCAGGGGGTGCAGCTTGCACAGTTCCTGCTGAGGACTCGTCATCACTTGCTCCCCTGGGACATGACTGCCTTCAGCTTCCTCCTGGAGCTTCAGGATACAACTCTGGGGACCACCTCTCCAACTGCAGTTTGGAGCCCAACTACAGCAGTCGCTCATCACTGGAACCCAGGGATAACAGCAACACTAGCACTACCTCAGCTGGAGCTTCAGACGCTCCTGGAGCAGACAGGGGCAAAGGGGGGCAGGAGGAGTCAGGGGAGCTGGGAGCTGCAGCGTGTAGCTGCTGCTTCGAGGTGCTTCCTCCCAGTGTGGAGTGCAAAGGACAGGACTCGGACCAAGCTGGGCCTCTGGCCTCGGGACACTGTCCAAGAGGGGGGGACTTTCAGAGCTCCACATCCAAGAACTATTTTGCTCCTGAGCACATGTGCCCTTCCTCAGAGCCGGTGAACTACGAAGGCTTGCCTTGCTGCTTCTACAAGGAGATGAAGGTCCACAGGGCTGCGGCCGGGCGCTATACCGAGGATTATGCCGTTAACGTGCAGTATGCACATGCAGACTCGGAGCCCTGCTCTGGACAGGGATGCCGCGAACTCAACCAGAGAATACCCATAATTCCCGAGGACATAGATTGTGAACTAGGCACAGGGGCAGAGACCCAAAGCAGTCTAGTGCCCATCAGTGTCACTGTGGAGGCAGAGGTGTGGACAGGAGAGCAACGCGAGCCCAGGGAGGCGTACTTCACCTCAGGACAATTTCGAGGTCAGCCATACCCTCAGCTGGAGGAGACCAGGGCTTTGTTCCACCCTCAGCTCTCTGCAAGCCCCACTGCATTGGGAAGCAGTGCTTCAACAAGTGAGGGAGGTTTGGGAATATGAGCCCAGAGAGAAGGGACTCAGAAGTATGTATTTGGTACCATAACTGTCAGTCGTCATTGAAACCCTCAGCTGCCTTGTTGTAACCTTACTCTCCGAGCGCTGAATGTTATCATCTTAGATTGTGTGGAGTTCTACTGACATGGCCTCTCATTTCTAGATAAACTGTGCATTGAGTTCATTCCCAAGGCCATAAATGTCTCAGCACCCACGTTGTTACAGCAGCCCAGAGATAACGTCAATAAAAAAAAGGGGGTTGTAACCTAGAAGTAGGTTGGTAGCAGCATCTATTTGCAGTTGAGCCACTGGCATCAAGGTTCAGGCTCCTTCAGTGCAGAAATTGGTCAAAGTCTTTGCATTGTCCAAGATATTCAGACGCCATCTTCTGTGCAACATTTGTACAAAAAGACAAACTCTTAATACATAAACATCTGCATCTTCACACATACGCTTAGACTATGTGCGCACATGAACACTGACTGCCTATAAAAGCTTCAATTACCAACTTTAGGTTGTACAAACATAGCTTTACCAAAACAGAAAGACATGATTGTTGTTTGTTTTTCTTAGTTTTCAAGAGGAGGGAAATGCGTTTGAGTCTGTGACCCACACATTTCTCTGAGGAGGAGGAGAAGCTATATTATACATTGCAGAGGAAATGCATAGAAATGTGAATGCACGGCTGACACTGGTCTCTACTCGATATAACACAATTAGTTTTATGCATTGCATTTCTGTCCAGTAGTGGCCTACCTGTATGAGATGTGCCAGAGCAACATGAAAGCCTTATGCTGGGAAGCTATTTGTAGCAATATCTAAAGATATTCTGATTCACTCTGGTCTGATCTGCAGGCCACAGCGACAGTGTCCAGGGGTCAGTAGGCTTCTCCTACAGTAGAGTGCAGCACTCTACCTCTCATCTGGAAGTGTTCATTTTGCTGTCACGTACCCAATCTCCTCTATGAGGCATGAGCTGGCAAATATCGAAATGTTTCTAGCAAGCATCACAAGGCCAAAGGAAAGTAGCTGGAAGAAGGGGTCCTTATTGTACTGTGACTTTTTTTTTTTATAAACAATGCAGTTATATGAACCACAATGTATCCGTTTGAATCATATCGTGCTGTGCATAACATAGTCGCTTGTCATTCATGCCTTTCTGTTTGTCCTGCAGACTGTTTTTATACTGTTTCTATGAAATATACACATTCTCTTCAGAGGAAAACCTTCTGAAATAACACTATTTATAAAGTTAACCCAGTGCTGTAATCAAGTGAAATCTAATCTTGCCTTTTGCATAGAGTTATGTACCTACTGCAAATATAACATTTTCGGGTACTGGAGTCACTATTTAATTTTTGTTATTGTTTCTAGCACTTAAGATTAAAATGTGTACAAAATTAATATTTTTTAATTTTTTAAGAATATAATTATTTTGTCATTACCATTACAAATGTTTAAAAAAGGCTAGAAATCAATCTGTGTATATTTCTGTATCTGTATAGCAAACACATTTCATAAATGGAAATATGTTCTCTGAATATTTATTTACTAATATATTTATCTTTAAGCCATGTCTTATGTTCAGAGTGTATGAACGTTTTGAGTTGTTTGATTGCTTTTATTTTCAGAAAAATCACTAACATGAGACTTTGTATATACATGGTAATTGCACACAAGACGATTAAATCTTCTGACCAAAAAACTGATTTTAAAACTTTAGTACCATACAGTTTTGTAATTAAAGTGTACAAAGATCTGTAAAATATACAGTTTTATTCAAGTAACTCTCCTTTCAATTGTTTTTTATTTGCATTTTACACTGTCACTGCTTACATAAATATGTTTTGCCGTTTGCAGCTTTAGGAAGATCCTACATGTTTCAGCTTTTAACTGTAGTCAAATAGTTTCTCAGTTTCCCAAACACTGTCACCTCTCGCACACAGTAGAAAACTAGTGATACAAATATAAAGCACAGTTTCAGTCAGTTAACGTTTCTGCACTGACCTGATTTTTGGTCACTGAAGTGGCATCTGTAGAGATGAGAGCTCTGAAGTCTGCAGACAGTTGGCATTTCAGGCCTTTCTGCCGTAGGTTGAGTCTTTGGCTTTTTATAGGAGTTACTTGAAGTGTTCGTCACAGCTTGAAGCCGGAGTGAAGCGCCACCACGCCACCGGTGAGGTTGTGGTACTGCACACAGTAGAACCCTGCGTCCTCAATCATTTCTTTAAACCGCTCCTGCTCAAAAGCAAAAAGGGAAATAACATGAGACACTGGTGCATAACGAATGGTCATAACTCATTTGCAGCAATGAACTAGTTCAGTTTTTTTGTTCCTTTTATCTGTTTTAAGTTTTAGATGTTGATGTAACACTAAAACATGGTAATAGACTGACCAACTCTCAAATTTAAAAATATAATACTTCAATTGATAGACATACATCAATATTTATAAACAAAGAAAATTGTATATTATTATTTATAATTATTCGACTAACAAAAGACTAGGACATGGCATCTAGAAGAGTCCAGACCCAACTTAAACAATCTCAGCTGGATGACAGATTAAAGAGAGTAAAACACTTCTACCTGGTCTGGGAACTTGCGGATGCTCTCCACCAGGTACTGGTAGGATTTCCAGTCTCCAGCTATCACCTCTCCCAAAATGGGAATCATCTGGAAACTGTATGCATCGTAGAGACTGAAACGTTCAAAAGGATGCATGTTACTTGGGAAGCAGAAGCAAGATTTACCCAGAACTGGCTGAATATGTCAAATATATCGTATCGCTATTGAAAAGCTTTTTAATAAAAATCTGCAGCCAGCTCACGTTTAGAGGCCATTCAGTGACGTTCTATAACCACCAGAGGGCAGTGTTTATCTAGACAAAGCAAAGGATTGTTGCGCTTCTCATGCTTTATTATAGAAACGCATTTATCTGGGGTTTATTAGGTCCAGCTAATTAAGACTAATTCAATCTACCCTGCAAGAAGCCATGTGGAAAAACCAAAATGATAAAATTGTTAACTGATCCAACCCAAAGTAAACATTGTTACAGAATCCTTTATCGGAGCAGATACCTAATCTGTCAATGAGTAAACACACTGGGGGGGGGGCATAATATTTTAGGTAGAAATTAATTAAACTACTTTAATTTATCCTGCCATTAAAAAAAAGTGACCACATCTGGAACGGTTAACCAATAATCATTAGCTACAGAACACTGCAAAACAACAGCTTATCTCCAGGCACACAACACCCTCCAGGTGCATAAACAAGCCACTGTTGTTTGTATTATGTTCCTGGATTCAGGCGATGGCAACAATAAATTAACAGAGACCTTTAACAAAATGACAAGCCTGACTCAGGACTCCTCACCTTGCAAGGACAGGATTTGTCACTTTGCTGAACTCTAAGCACATAAACCTTCCACCAGGTTTCAGGACACGGCGAGCCTCTTGGAGAGCCTTAAAAATGAGACAAGAAGTCAATTAAGTTGTATCTTATCTGTCCTTTACTGGGATTATATGGCCTCTAATCGGATACCTGATCTATGCGAGTGACGTTGCGGATGCCGAAGGCGATGGTGTAGATATCAAACTGCTCATCATCAAACGGCAGCTCCTCTGCATCCCCCACCACCCAGGACAGACCTGATGCAAAACAAGACAGACAAGACACACAAGTGAATGATGTACATATGTTTTATGTATCTGTGCTTCCAGTCTGTTGATCTCAGACGTGTGCTGAATGTGGAGCTGAATAGATGTACAAACTCTATTTATACTCATGAATAGATGCTTAACACCCTAGTTAGGTAAAGTTAAGTTATAGATTTTCCTCCATGTATGATTATGAGACTAAATATGACCAGTCAGGGGGAGCATGTTGTCATGAATCACATGTGATTGACGCTCAAAGACCTACCGCTGACAAGTCCCATGCTGTCAGCTTTCTGTTTGCCCACTTTCAGCATCTCCTTGTTAATGTCACAGACCACAGCCTTTGATTCCCGGGGCCCATCCTCGTCCTCTGTCGAGTAGTTAGTGGAAAGCTCCTGCCACGACGGTGTCTCCACGGCACGTGTTTCCCTGCGTCTCTGACGCTCTTGCTGAAAACGAATATACTCCAAGAATCGGAAGGCAATGTCACCTGTAGCGAGGAAGCATCACAGACAAAACGTGAGACCAGGGTGGGTTCCGAACTGTCACACAGGAACACATGAACTGTTTTATACCTGTTCCACCTGCCACATCCAGGAGTCGGGCACCAGGCTGCGGGCACATAACGTGCAGCAGCTTATCCTTCCACAACCGATGGATCCCCAGACTCATGGCATCATTCATAACATCATACTTCTGAGCCACATTCTCAAACACTTTATACACTGAAAGAAGATAGAGAGAAGAGGCGTTTTGGATGCTGAACAAATACACTTTCTGTGTTTTCTGCTATCATGATGTTTTAGAAATCATGAACTCTTGAGTGAAGACATTTTAGACCATACTGAAAAAATTGTTACACTTCATTATCTATAAATCAAAGATGACACAACATATTTTATAGCAGATTTACAATCAGCACCAAAAACCGTGTATTCGCTTTACAATACTTCCGTTCATGTATAATTCACCTTTAAACACACGCCGGAAAACAGAAAGGTTAACTTCAACATCCTGAAATAAGTCAAGTCCTGTCTCCAACCATCTAAAATGCTCAGTATTTTTAGAGATTTAAGTTCGGCGTGTGTTATCTGACTGCGCTAACACTGACCTCGCTTCGCTTTCTCGGCTTCTGGCACTGTTTCGAAGCCAAAATGTGTCTGTTTGCCTTCCGCTGCATCGCCGAAACAACGGCAATACGATCCGGCTGAGCAGCGATCGAACCGAACCGAAAGTCCACCAGAGGCGCCAGTAATATTAGTGTGAGAAAGACGGATCACCCTGCGAGCCCACTGTCTCACGGACGCCGCCATCTTGACAGGTCTAACACGCATGCGTCAGTCTGACGTCATCTACCGGCGACGACGGATTTATTATTATATTCATTATTAATGTATTCAAAAGGGAATCTATAATGACATAGTTTGTAATACTTATTAACACAGTTTAACATATATGTACTGCAATAATTCCTAATTATGAGGTACTCAACTCTCTCTGTCTCACACTGTAGACTTTAGATCTCTTGCTTTTTCTTTGCCTTGCCTCTCAACAACATCAAGTAGTAATAAGAGATTCAATGCCATTGAAGAGGATGCTGGGAACGTGTGTAGACAGCAACAGGGCCAGAGGTCACATGGCAGTTGTAGCTTGGCCAGAGGAGAGTAGCTCCTGCTCTTTCTCCAACCCACCTGACTTCAGTAGCAGAGTGCAGACAGTGGCAGGCATTCTGCCCCATTCATCTCACCTTCTCGCTCTTATAGTAACCAGACCCTGCCACCTATTGTCCCATTGTTGCCTTAATTACTGGTCGACCCGGGTTCAGGGGGATCCACTTCCACTGCGCTCTTTTCCTCGGCTGTGGGAAGGTTGATTGAGGGGCAGTCTGCAGGCCAAGGCTTTTCACTCGGCCTCAGGGGAGTTGTGATAAGGCTCAGAGGTTCATAGAGGATTAATGTTACAGATGCACAATTGCTATTGAAAAACAATTGGGGTCAGTTGAAGTCTGAAAGAATTGATTTCATTCTGTGGTTTTACAGAACTAACAATGGAGACCTTAGGTTCTTGTTATTGTTTAGATGAAAAGAAAGAATTTTAGCCTTTTTTTAACATTTTATTTATTTGTGGAATAAAGAGATTAAATTGCTCAATGACACCATCATGAGGGTCCAGTGCACAGAAAACGTGTTTGAACATCAAATCCCCAGTAGAGGGAGCGATGGAATACTTCACCATGATTTAATCTAGTCCTATGCACACATAAGTTTTAGATGAATTCATTTTCATCTGTGTTTACTCGGCACATTACACAACACAGTCACTGGCCACAGGATGAATGAATGAATGCTGTTTCACTGTAGGTCACAGCTTCACTGAAGAATTTTGGAAGCCTAGCAAGAGTTTCAAGCAGCCTGCTAACGTTTGACAAATTGTTAGGCCTCGTTTTTACATTCAAGCAGCAGCTATTTAACTTCTCTACAGAGTTAAACAGCAAGCTGCTGCCCAGGGACCAGGCAGACGTAAACTGTTTAGGAGCGAGCGCTTGATGAAAGAAGCCAGAAACACCTTTATTGAATTGAGAAATCATCGCTGCAAACATCGCAAGTGCTGCAATTCATTACACATCCTGCCGTGTTTGTTTTTTCACAGTGCTGCAGTTGTAAAGCTGGACTCCTGCTGTTCCCTCTAAAATGTGCAGGTTGCATGCTTGACCTCATCCCGGAGGGAAGCCAATGGGTTACACATGGCACTCCAAATCCTCACTCCGTGTGTGTGCATCTCCGAACAGTCTGGGAGTCATTTCGCATGTCCGATAAGTATTTGGCTTCACAGGAGAAATGAAAGACGGGGGTGCAGATGCCCCACCATGAAAACACTGAGCCTCAACTATCTCTAACTATTCCAGAAAATCACCCTTTGATTTCCACAGACAAAAAAAATAAACATGGGATTAGTTTGATCTGCCGTGATTCAGTAATTATGTCCCATATGATGCAGCAGCTTGATTATGTAACACTATTGTCAATGATTAAAAAGATGTTTTATTATAATGAGTAAAACAAAAGCAGAGAGCAACACAGGCTTAAGAAACATGCATACAGTTTATTTGCAACCAAGACACATTAAATAAATCTACAAAGGTACTTCACTTATACAAAAGATAGATTATGTCCCATTCACGTACAAAATAACAATAATTTACTGTATAAATTAAGAATTTCACTATTTTAGTTTCCTATTTACAATTCCATGAAAACAATGTTTTTACCCTCCAGGTCATGGTCCGGTTCTCTCCCTTCTGGCGCAGAGCTTCACCACACATTCACATCACTAAAAATCTGAACGTATTGTCGCTTAGAACATAGCGAGGGAGGGATTTTTCCCACTCACTGGAGGACAGGACAGAAAACTGTACTTTGCATAAGAAGCCAGGCAATCCAAACAAGCGCAGCCCTGGTAGGTTTTGACTGTCAGCTCTCGTTAGGCGGCGTTGATTTGAACCCACACACTCGTGTCGCGGTCACATCGCTGCTCTCTCTTCTCAATCTATCCACGCTTGGCCTGCTCTGAACATCACAAACCTGGGGGCAATAATTAACATGAGTTCCAGTTGAGGGGACAGGCAGAAGAGAGCACACGGCGACATTCTTACAGGCTTCTTTATCGGACTCCCCAAAACGACAAACCCTTTGACTTTGTGTAGCAGAGCCTTGTTTGTCAAGTGCTAAGGTTGTTGCGGAAAGTATGTGCAGTTGTTGTTTTGCAGAATTGAATAAGTACTGTTTTATCTTTTAGGCAGATCGTTTAAGTGCAGTAACATTCAAAGCTCTTCTTTGTTTATTCCGACAGTGATCAGAAGCTTATGAAGGAGATTTTCTGCAGAGAAATCCAAGTTAACGTCTGGACCCAAAGCAGTGAAGACCAATTACAATTCCAGTGGCACAACAGCAGATTTTGACCTTTCACAAGTAGTTAAAATGTCACAGCAACGCACTCAAAGCATCACAGCTACAAAAGTGCTTTCAAGCTTGTGCGCAGTGCCATCGAGTGCTTTTGATATATTCCTGTGTGGGTATAGTGTTTGCAGTCGACCTTCTGGCCTGAAATCAAGGTGACAGGTAAAAGCTTCAGGTCCTGCAGTGTCTTGTGATTTTAGGCAATTTACTGCAAAGAGAAGCGAGAAAGAAGAAAGAAAAAAAGGGCCGCGTTCCACTTTTAAGCTAAGAACAAAAAACACTTTGACGAGTCTTTCAAACGCTTCGCAGAGACACAAAATGAAAGAGCGGGACATAAATATCATCATTCCCACACTGAATTACACAATATACAACAATGCTCATCCCCCTGTAATCCAAAGACAACTTAATGTGAACAATATGTTCAGTAAATGTCCGTGCACAAAGAAACCAGAAATGAACAGTTGCTTTAAAGCCTTTAAAGTCCATGACCACGTAAAGTCTCTGGTTCACGAATGCTACTTTTTACTATGAGACAAATCATCCGGTATGAAGAGGTGTTGTGTTGAGCATGTCGATCACCAAACAGAATCTGGCATCCTTTCCTACTGTATGTTACATGTAAATGGTGGATGCCCTATTTGAAAAGTGAAGCTTCCCGCATCCACTGATTCGGAGACAACGGCTAAGAGGGACCCAGAAACACACGCCGGGGATCAGAGCCGAGGGAAGAGGTGGCTCCGTAAGGCACTTGAACAGCATCAGACCGGCGAAAAACAACAAACCTCACATCTGCCCTAAAAGGCAGCTTAGTCTGCCTCCACCCAAATCCACACGATCCCCCTCTGAGGCGGCGAGTGGGCGAGTGCGCTCTGATCTCGTTTTACGGGGATGATTCATCCCTGAAGTGCTGTGATTTCTACCTTCTGCGTCGCATTTGTGTCCTGCTTCCCTCCCAAAAGGACAGTTGTCACATACAAACGGGTCAAACATTAGCACTTTGCATATGGGCAAACACAGGTACTCTTTGGATGGGATGATTCTGGTATTTGGCAGGTGTTCATAGTCAGTATGAGGCAGTTAAAGGAGACTGTAAAGCTGCTACAGTCTGTGGGTGTGTAGTAAAGACTCCAGTGCTTCATCTTCTCCTTGATACTGATGAAGATTTGGTTGCCACCGAGACGAGTTAAACCTCAGCTGAACACAGACGGTGACGGTACAGACTGCTGGGCTGCTGTGCTGTCTATGCAGCGAGCCCACACACGGACGGGTTTCTGGAGGTTTGTTGACTGGACTTCTGACGATGAGGGAAATGGAGCCCGTTGGGACAGGAGAAGCTCGCTGCAGACGAGAAGCGTCCTTGAATCTGTGTCCGAGCTGCAGATCTGGCTTCAGCCGACTGTCGCTGCCTGTTCCCACGCTGCGGCCGCTGCCTCCCTCCTCCACGGGTCCGAGAGGCTCGGCCACTGGGACGCGCGGGCCACGCGGTAGCAGTGACTCGGTCCGTTGTCATTTGATGACCTAATAGAGGCTGGTGGAGTTTGAGTCTGAGGGCCAGCGTGGTCATGGTTGATGGCAGCGTTTGGTTAATGGCGCAGGGCGGCAGTGGCGCTAGTTGCCCACCAGAGGGCTGAGGTCACCGTGGTGGTTCTTTAGTTTCTTCTTGAAGAGGGAGATGGTGGAGGGACGGTACAGGATGATCCAAGGCTCGGAGGACGCGGTGCTCTGGCTGCAGCTGTCTGAGCCGCTCACCGTGGGGATGTTTGGAGACCTGGGAGGGAAGAAGAAGAAACACGGTGATAAAACAAACGACCATAGTGACTAAATGTGTAGTTTTGTGCCACTGCTTCTATTATAAATGCAAACCAATAACAGCAATTAACTAATGAACTTGTTCATGTTGCCCAACTAGTATCGATCTCAATCATAGACATAGTGCTCTGTGAGAGTTGTCCGTCTGTCTAAGATCAGACACTCTCCGGTTCAGTGGCTCGACACTGAAGGCGACAGGAATGCACGTGAGTTGCTTCTGCAGAGCTTCTCACTGCGTCGTGGAATGAAGAAACGCATAGTTGGAAAACACGTGGTGGAGACAGCGAGTTGTCACCACCAGTTGGCAAAGTGAGCGGGATTATTAGACTGGGTGTAGTTACTCTGTAAAACACTGACACCGACTAAAAATTTATAGCGTCAGAAGAATTTGTAACATGCTGTAATTACACAAAACTCTGCACATTGAGACCTGCATCCCGTCCTCCATAGTTTGGAGAACGGGTAGCGTGAACGCAGCACAGCTCTGAGGATGAAATCCTCGGAACGCTCAGTCCAACACGACTCCTCACACTTACTTGACGGTGATGTGCAGCAGGAGCTTTGCCACCATGGCGACCACAGTGAGAATGAGGAGGGCGGCCAGAGCGTAGATGGTCCACACTGCAGAGAAGGACGGGACATGGGATGTTACGCGGCCGGCGCTAATGCAAACAAACCCGAGCAGCCGGGGAGGATTAACAAGCAGCGCTGGCACACCTGTTAGCAGCGTTCAGCCAGCAAATTGTCAAGATGTGGTGATGCATTATCAATGCACATCTGTTCCCCCCGGTTGAGAAATGCATCTGAGAGCCCTTTGAGACAGAGAGCTCATAGTTTGGAAAGAACAACATTGGAAGGAGGCGGAAAAGAAAGGAATGTGTCAATCCAGCCTGGGTTGACAAGAAGATCAGCAGGGAGACCCCGAGAAGCTCAGCCCGAGTCGCTGACAGGGAAAGAACAAGCGCGTCACGTAGCATCAGAGCTGTGAGCAACAGCAGGGAGTCACTCTATCGCGACACCCAGGTGATCTGAATCTGAGCAGAAAGCAGGCCATGCCAGTGGGGAGGAGCTGCCGGCGGGTGCAGAGCGTGCAGTGGATCATGTGTGAGGACATACTGGCGTTGTGGCCCGTGGTCTCGCCGCGTCCAGCCCACTGACCTGGGATGTTGTGCTCCGGCTTCCCGGGGCTGGACGTGATCACGTAGAGGATCTGGGAGGACCGTCCGTTGGAGGTGCTGTTGGACCGCTCTGTGACGGCGCCGGCCGGACGCGGCCCCGCCGTGCTGGACACGGCGCTCTCTTTGTCCCCTGCAGCCTTCGCCGTCAGGTTGACTTGGCTTCTCAGGGCTTGGGAAACAAGAAGAAAAGGTATCAGGTATCAGCAGAACCCACTGAACCTCAAAGCCAATGTTTTAATTAGCCTTTAGAACCACAGAGTGACCCACACACAGCGCGGGGCGAGGTTTACTGCTCAGTGTAAGTGACCCAGAGATTATTTCTCTCTGGCTCTGTTTGGGAGCAACATGTTCTGACCCGCTGGCATTTATTGAAATGCACCAGCCTCACCTCTGCACACACGTCCAGTTTACTGGCACGCTCAGTGATGAACGAGGATACAGTACGTCTGCACAAGTGGTAGAAGGCCTTGTTCTGAAGCCAGAGATACAGACACAACACTAACACCAGTAATAGAGATGCAAAATGAATGCGGGGCCGAGCTATAACTCTGGATTATCGTTATTCGACTATGAAAGCAATTCCATCCTGGTGAAAACATACTATGTCATATTTTTACAATATTCTGTTAATCAAATTTATGATTTCACGTTTTCTTTAATTAAAATGAAAAACGGGCTCAGGCCTGATGACGCTGCTCGTTCTCTGATGCAAACTGACCCTGGGTTGGGTTTGTCTTTTTGTACCTTCATATGATTTCATTTATACTTAATCAAACATTTAATGTAAACATCAGCAAGTCGACAGAATGTGTGCAGAGACCAGCTGTAATTCCATCACTCTTGCATCATCATTCTTCTACAATTCTTTCTCAGTATTCACATCCCCATCATCTTTGTATTTAGAAGATTTAGTACTTTCAGCCATATTTGCCAGCTTCACAAATTGGTTTATTATATTATTAGTATTAATGCTCGGCTGTGATATATCACCTCTTCAAAGTGCAGCTATCTGTGTACATTAGAGGCTTCATGGCACTTGGGCGGTGGAGTGGAGGACAAGCTCTGTTGCTGTCATTTCTACAACTCGAGGACACAGATCACTTAACGCCCCTTTAATTTATCACCGTGGGGTAAACAGGCTGCTGCAGTAATGGGACACATGTTGTGGATCACGTTGTTGAAAGTATATACAGACGAGTCACAAGTGAATATTTAATCCTAAGTGCGTTTGTTAAGAAACCGGCTGCCTCTGCAGAAACACTCCAGCCTGCTGTAAACATCTGGTGCTGAAAGATTCTCAGTCTGCTCCAGATTTGATTCAGAAAGTGTTTGCAATAAATTTGGTTAGTTTTAACCTGCTTACACGACCAGATGGGCAGAGTTTGCTATTTCCACTCCTTCTGTGTCCCTGGAGGAAAGCGATATCCTAAACAACATATTCTCCGCCGCTCATTCACCTCTAAACACAGATGTGATGCAATGAAGACGTCAAAAATGCTGCTTGTGATAACAAAGTGTGTATCTGCCATCCTGCTATTTATGTGTGACACTTCATTACTCTCTTAGACTTGATAAATTTAATATCAATGTGAAATCTAGCACAGAGATGAAAGATAGACTTATCTCTACCAGTTGCTTCACATATTAAAGAACATAAACTACTCAACGCTAAGGTTAGAAGATACAGAAAAGTCTGTTTTGAACTTTGACTGAACTATTTTGCAAAAAGAGTAACACCTAAACCTGAGAGTAGATGCAGAAGCATGAAAGACTGACAAAGCCAAATATCCCCCCCCCCCCCCCCCCCCCCCCCCCCCCCATGTTATCAGCAACTACCTCCAAATCCTATTTGATTCATGGCGGATCTCACTCTTCCGTGAACAGCGGCTGGATGTTTTTTTTCACGTAACAGCTTAACTTGACTGTGATGCAGAACTTCTCACATGTTCTCCATTTGCAAACAAACTACCGCGCTTTAAATCTGGGCTCGGCTGAAACTCTCTGCCGTCGTCATCTGAGAGCGTTTACGCTGAAATGACCCTTTCAACCACTCGGCCGCCACGAGGAGACATTAGTCGCTCTGATAATCGACCGCTGGCCTCTGTTCCAGTACCCGTCTCTGTCTCTGCTCCTCATCGGCTGGGATTTGTCTCCATTTCTTACTGTAGAAAAACTATTACTCCAAGAAGTGACCTTTTCCCGTAGCGCCTCAGATTCCATTTCTTGGCTACACGATGCTTCACACAGAACAAGCACAGAGAAGATGATGCCTGACCACAGTTCAGAAGACTTTGACCTTGAAATATTGTTTTTACAGTAATGCCAGCGGGCGAGAGAAATGAGCGGAATGGATGCGGAGAGGGAGGAGCAGCGACAGATCTCTGGTCTCTCACTGTGGCGGGATGTGAGCTTGAATGTCACCTACACTGAATTATATCAGGGTGTGCTTCGCTCATGTCTCCAGAAATTAATCCATTAAATCATTTTCAGTGCTTTCAGAACGTTCACAGAGGGAAAACAACAGAGGAAGTCTTTCTTTTCCCGCATCAGTTTCACACATTTTCCACATTAGTCTGGACTTCAACTGGCCTTCGACTTGTGAGTTCTGCCTTTGCTCTGCTGTAAGTGTCCTCTACGCTTAAATCATCATATCACAAAGCCCAGCGCGCGGTATCACATTACTTTATATGTAGGTGGTAGAAAGATTTGCTGTGCAATTCAGCGAGGAACAAACTCTGGAGAGGCAGAGCTGCCTGCCACAGCTTGATAAGGGAGCCAGTTCCTAGAAAAACAAAAGCCGATTTAAATATGCAGCGTCACCCGGGGCTGTGAGACATCCGCTAGCAAATGAAATGGGAAAAGGGCCTGTCAGCGGCGTGACAGCGGCCTGAGCGCTGCTACACCAGGGCTGCGGCGGAAAGCGGCGGCGTGGGGCGAGCGGGTCAGCGGGTCAGCGTGCAGGAGCCCCATCCTGTAAACGTGGCTGTAGGTGGGCCGGGGGCGGGGGGCGTTTCCTACCTTGGTAAAGCAGAGCGAAGCCCTGGGCCTGGTTGGTGCGGTCCGAGTAGAAGTAGAGTATGACGAAGTCGCCCGTGACGTTGAGCAGCTGGCGCGGGGGGCTGCGCCAGTCGAAGCGCGCCACCACCCGGTTGGTGTAACCATCCAGCAGCTCCACCATGTCCCTCTGATCGGAAATGTCGAAGAAGGTGAAGTTGAAGAGGATGGCGAAGGACCCGGGGACCCTGATGGTCCAGTAGCAAACACGGCCAGGACTGTATTTGTCGGGGAAGTCGGGGGAGTAGACAACTCCTGATGGAGCGGTGTAGTTTCCACCACAAGCACCAACTCGAGCTGAAGGACAGAAGGAACGATGGTGGGTTTAAAGCCTGCCCTCGCCGTTGGAGCTTTGGAAACTCATCTCTGCGAGGATTCATTCAAATGAACTGCACTCACTGTCGAAGATGATGACCCAGCCGTCTCCGCCGCAGGGCTGCGTGTGGTCGCCGAAGCAAACGTGGTTACACTCCATGCCGGGCGACTCGCCGTGGTCTCGCAGGTCCACCTCGTTGCCACAGAAACAGGCGTAGCCCGACTCCATGCCGGCCAGCTGCAAGACACAAAGGGAGTTATGCAAATCACCACATCAGCAATTCAAAACAAAGTTTGGGAAACGCTTCCCGTTTCATTGGAAATCCATTTGGCACGGCTGCCGCCGCGGACGCAGGGATGAAGGCTTTGGCTTTTCTCTCCTCAAATCTTTTCCCACAGAAGCTATAGATGATTAGGAGATTTTGCATATAATTACAAACGATTTGCAAATTCATAGCACATTCAAATAAAAGTGGCAATATTAGCTTGTTGTTCAGCTTCACGTGAACTCTACATGTCAGTGCAGCTACTTTCTCTGAAGTGGCCTAATTGGCCTTTGTGTCTTGATTACGCCATAATCTGCGTGTGGAGAAGCACAAGCTCTCAGCTGATTAGAAGCTTCCGTTCAAACACTCACATGGTCTGGAGAGCAGGCCTTACACAAACAGGACCATTATACGACTCAAATCAAAACTTCTCTCAAAAGTGTCGGAGGAGGAATGTGAAACGTCAAAAAACCTTTACGCATCCTGACCTCGCCTCCCATCGGCTGCGTTTTCAAAAGAGCTATTGTCATTCGCGCAAAAGGACGCCATTGTCCGATAGTCTGGCCCTAAATGACTTCACACAAGCGAAGGTACTGCATCATTTCCCACTCTGCAAATTTTCTCATGGAAAAGGAATTTATGGAGGCCGTGCTCTCGCCAAGACGTATCAGGCTATATCCTTGTTGCATTATTCTAAGTGATGAAGTAACGTTTGAGGATCCTGAAGTGAACACTGGCGGCGCGAACAGCCGATGGATCGTCTCCCCATCAGGCATGCTCTTTGTCAGGCAGCCCATGGGATCCAAACTTCCTACGCTGGAGTTTCACATGCGCTTTAAGGACGGCGGCGGCCCAACGGTTGGCGGAGGAGGCCGATGCCGCCACATCGTGAAACATCTGCTGAACCGGGAGCGGAGGGGGAGCTGTCAGGAGCTGTCAGTGCAGATAGAGCTGAACTGGAGCGGCGGAGACCCGAATGAACACCTGGCACCGTTTACAGCGGGGACAATAGCGCCAAACACAGATGCACTGAAAAGAGGGAGCCCACTGGGCCAATAAGCGTTTATTTCCAGCTGTCAGCCTTGATTGCTGTGATGATTTGTCATCCAATGGTTGGTTTGCAACAAAAACCTTGATGGCTGTATAAAGAGGCTATAGACTGCGCTTGGCACCACAGTGGTAACTGACAGGGATCCAGTAAATGGATACGATTTACATAAAAGCTTAACTATTGCAAAAACAGCTTGAGCTGAGCTTCCAGATGACAAAAGGACGTGAATGGACACTTTTTTACCAGAGATGTAACGTCAGGACTTAACAACGTGGTTCCCAACAACAGTGCATGTGACCGATATTAGCAACCTGTCCATTCAAATCTCACCTTGTATTTCTGCTTCCTGCAGAAGCTGATGCAGTTCTGGATGGTGAGTTTGTTGGAGGTCTCGCTGGACCCGGACAGGGTGGGCGGGTCGCCGCTGTCTCTGAAGCAGCCCAAGTTCCCAGGCACTGCGGAGAGACGAGGACAATCAGCAACACGACAGCGCAGATCTGTATCACAGCAACAACAACGCTGGCTGTTAGCGTTTCCTGTACCAACATCACAAGTGATTTTCTCCTGATTTCATCCAGATTTCCCTCAAGCCCCATGGCAGAGATCCGTCCCGAGTTGAAACTGTATTTGTTTGCGTCATGGTTTCCTCCAAGTTGTCCAATTATGTTTAGAATTACCATTTTCCCACAAAGACCCACCCCCAAACTATTTATCAGAATCAGAATCAGCTGTAATGGCCAAGTTTGCACAGGAAAACGAGGAACCTGTCGTACACGGGAAGGAGCTGCATTTTACTACGCATTTGCTGTTTCCTATGAGTGTGTGCATGTGGTGAACATTTGAACTTTCCAAAACCAATAAAAAACAACTCAGACTTTGGTTTCTTCAGGGTTTCATGAAGTAGAAGCACATACACATACAAACTTTTTGTTCGTTTTCAACAAACTACTGCAAGTTACGACGTTTCCAGGTGAAGCTTGGGACCACATGACACAAACAGGCCAACAATCACGTATGAATCACAGAGCGGACAGATGGATGGGTGGAAGACGGCTGCTGACACCTCTCCAGATCACATACGAGCCGGACAAATCGGCCTGCCTGCCTTCATCCGCTGCGGATTCATCAAACGCTGCGTCTACGGTCCTGCTTGGGATTCGTTTTCCGCTGCATTTCAAACACGTTTGTTTCATCTCCACGTGATGGGGCTAAAACGAATTTGACAAACAGAAGCAAATGCATGATCTGAAATTCTTTTCCACAGCGAGTACCAGCAATTTCCCCCCGCAAAGCTTCTCAGACTCCTCAGAGCTGGCGTGAGCCTCACAAACAGCCAACGATGCTGCTGTGAGAAACACAACGCGGAAATAAAAAGCACGTGATGTTACAAAAGGAAATCAAATACAAAGCACCTTTAACGGGCTGTGATTGATGCTGGCGCTCCAGCAAACCAAACACACAACTCGAAACCACGTACTTGCTCATAAGCTACACATCACACAAGGGCCGGCATTGTCTGCTCATGTGCCACATCGGTGTCACGCTTCATAAAGTCTGACAAGAAGCTCAGAGGCACTTTGTCCCATGACTGCGTGGACCAGCGCTGTCCTGGAACTGAATCTCCCCACAGCTTGTTCGATGTCGCGTCGTCTTCTGCTTGTCTCATGACAGCGAGTTCCACCGCTGAGTGACTGGAAGCCACATGCACAAAAAGGCTTGATCCATTTTCACAAGTCTGCCTCGATTTGATTTTGGGGCATAGTAAACAAAATGGGGCCGGGATTAGAATATTTATCCCATCACAGTAGAGAAGCATGATACGAAACTGCCGTGGTGAGCGGGAATCTGTGAGGCCACACATGTGCCGTCTTCAGGGTGCCAGCTGTTGCCAATGTGAACTTTTTCGCAGACACGAAAGCAACTCGAAACATACACAACTGGTTTCGCAGATTCTTCCTGTTTATGTAAAAGCCGAGCACAAAGGATTTTAGAGGAAAAGTGCGACATGTTTTTGATTCCACGCAAATTGTTTTCCATTAGAAAATGCGCCACAGAGTGGAAAAGAGAAGGAGAGGAGACGGGAAATGAAGCGGGTCCGTCTGGCAGCGACGGAGCCGGTCCCGCCTCTTGCCCGCGCTGATCGGACTGCGAGGGGCTTTTGGCTGCAGCCATGATTCACTGCCATGTGGAAATGTGTTTGACAG
Organism: Betta splendens; assembly: GCF_900634795.4. NCBI lineage: Eukaryota > Metazoa > Chordata > Actinopteri > Anabantiformes > Osphronemidae > Betta > Betta splendens. The sequence goes on along the minus strand of NC_040889.2, from coordinate 27,425,017 downwards.
ATGACTCAAGTCCTCAGACCAGTAATAACTGCAGCTTTTTTCACCATCATTGCACTAAAGTGGGTTAATGTGTTTGTTTGTCACTTGTAGATTAAGGTCTGCATCATTTGACACGTTACAGGAACATTATACTGTAAAGTTTAGACAGAACTGCTTTTTAATTCCAGTTTGTCTTCATCCACTGATTAACTCCATTGAAGTGTGCAACTGGGGAGCAGAAGAGAGCAAACGGATAAACACCTGGTTGGGAACCAGCAACCTCCCTCTGAGCAAGGCAGGCATTTACAACTTCACTTAAATGAAAGGTGGAGGCAAAAATGCAACCGTGGGGCTCAGCTGCTGGATGAAAAGCGGCAGTGACTCGTCCTCCTCTCGTCCCAGGGGCCGTGGAGCTGAGGCTGACGGAGCAGCAGGTGGTGCGATGGCATCGGGCCAACGGGCCGCGTTGGTGCAAACAGAAAGGGTTGCGCAAAAACTCCTGAGCGGTGCCTCGTTGCCTCGGAACATCTGCTTTGCAGGCGCAACAAGTGCAAATATCTGCACGTACAATAAAAGAAAAAACACAAACACGATCAGCCGACTTCAAAGCTGCTGGTGGAATTCAAACTTTAACGAGCCAGGAGGGGGGAGATGGAAGAAGCACAAGGTGCATGAGTGCTCCAGGCGGCCCGGCCCGGCCCGGCCCGGCCCGGCCCAGACCGGAGCGCCGTGAACCCCAGGAGAGCACAGCAGGGGAGGGGTTAAACGTGAGGCGCAGACACAGCTCTAAACAAGCCTAATTGCAGCCAGACTCATCACAAGCTGGCAGCCGGCTGCTTTAGCTGGGGCCTAGCCTTCCCACAATGCAACAGGGCACGAAAACAACCACGCTCGTCTAGTAGGAAACAGGAGACACAAAACCAACGACCAGAACACATCAGAGGGAGAGGGAAAAGAGCAACACATCAAACACGCGAGGCAGCGCACTGGACAGAGAGCGAGCAGGTTGTTATCATGGACGCATGATTACAACTAGAACACTGCTCGACATCTAGAAAGAGAAGTGGGAAAGAAGTGGAAAAGAACAGCGTTTTATTTGATGGGAGTCCCGTTGTCTCTCCTATAAAACAGGACTTTTAACAGTCAGACCGCATGCACCCACCCACACGGCCTCAGATATGTTCACTTAACACATGAGGTACTTTGAGAGAGAGACGAGAATACGATGCCTTCAGGAACAATGAAGCTTCAAACTGCCGGCATTATAATTACTGTTAAAACACCAGAGGCTTAGTGCAGAACAGTCATTCTGACATTCAGCCCAAGTCGTATACTTCAAAGTTTATGAGTTAATATATGAAGATGTAAAAAAACAGGGAACGCAGCAGAATCATAAATTATTATTATAAGACATTAAATTAGAGCTTGATGCCATTTATTTTGACAGAAATGTGTCCTGAGGTGCTTACATTCATGTTTTGTAACATTTGAACACTTGAATGACCAGTATTTGATTTATGAGCAAACCCAATAATAATGAATGGCCACGCGTTGTCTTAGCCTCCACTGAACAAAGCATTAACATTTACAACATGACACCTATGCTTCTTTTTTCTCACAGCGAGTCCGTCACCGCTTGAAGAATTCTGGACGTGGGAACTTGAAAGGTCAGTAAAGGGGCCGACTGCTAGCGCCCACTGCTGTGTGCGGCTTCCATAATAAATTATCACAGTCATGGTGAAATGTATTATTCATAACGTATTGTTTTATGTAACAGATCTGGATCTGAGACCCAACCTGCCCGGTGGTGCATCCCAGCTCGGCTAAATATTCCTGAGCTGTTTGTTTATCCTTGACATAACAGGACATGTCATAGCTGGAAAAAATTATATATATAGTATATAAAAAAACACATCCTTGTAAGTAAAACAGCAGTTTAGCTCCTGGAGTTGAAGCCTTTGTCATTCATGTTTATATGTTAGTCTATTTGTTCTGACACACTTAGATTCCCCTCTGTTCTACCTCATTAGGTCTGAAACACTTTATTGGATTATTTTATTAAATCAAATCTGACATCTCAGACCTTTTACTTTCGATATCACTTAAGCGTAAAACAAACTAAACCACATCTAGCAGCCGGGAAATCTCATGAGCATCTCTGATAACAGCCTGTAAAAAACCTACAGGGGAAACAGAAAATAAAGCTTTCTATGATTAGTTTCTTTGTTAACATCCAATTACGCTGGAGCTGGACCACATTAAAGAAAGGACGCGAAATTGAGGAGGTCCAAAGAGGAGCGGCAGGATTTTAAAGGCACATTCCACAAGTGCTAAAAGGCTTAATGCAGGTAATTTAAAACACAGGTATGTTGGAACCTTGGAAACACTCCCACCAACCCATTATAGCACCGCAGCAGCTCAACCATTCAGATTCACCGCACACACACACACAAACACACACACTGTCTGCTGAGGAACTCTACAGGCAGCGAAACAACACTTATCGCAGTCTGTGTTTATGCGACTTTTTTCCTCCTGCGTCCCATTCTGTCTCTGCCTCTCTGTCGCCCTTTCATTGTGTCTCTGCCCCATTTATTACCCCTTTTGTAGTACAGTATACTCAATACATAAACAAATACAGCTGCTGCACTTTATCCAGCCTGTGATTAGTCTTGTCTACTGCACCACATCTTGTGAGAACAACCAACGAAACAGAGAAATATGCCACAGAGTCCCCCAGGACGAGCGTTTCTGGAGACTCTGTATTGTTTGTAAGGAGGTGGGAGTCGCTATGATGTGTTTCTGTTGGGTTTATGCTCTGCTTTTCTATTGAGGACATAAATTCCCCAGCCTTTAAATGGGAACAGTTTACAGTCTGACAATGAGGCACTTATTGGAGAGAATGTGAGAAATATTTGCATTTAACAATGGGATGCTCAAAACTCACAGCTGGGCTGTTTGAGAGACAGAGAGAGAGGCCCTACTGTTTATACACTGAATGCATGTTTGCTGTATTTGTAGTCCCATTTCATCCCATTCAAACTCTCCTCAGTGTGAGTATGTGTGAGTGGAGGCTGTGTTGCAAAAAGATTGAGATGGAGGAGGTCAATGCCACAGCCCGGGGCCCTGGGAGAGTGACTAACCATCTAATTAGAGGGAAGAGGGATGAGTCGCAGCTTTAAATGAATAATTAGTGCCTTTTCAGAGACTGGGCCGAACAATGCAAGGGAAGAGATGAGAAATGACTGCCACACTGCATCACTCCGCCTCCCCTGACAAACCAAACAGCCTGTGTCCAGAGGAGTCACCGGGGACTCGACACCAGGCGACGGAGAGAAGAAAAGACGAGCGGACACGTTGTGAGCACCTCAGGCCTTAGATGAGCTCTGTGACCAACTTCCAACAAGAGATTGCGCTTGTCTACCGTGGCAGGTCGTCCAGGCTGTCACCATTAGTGGAATAACACACAAAGTTATGCTACTTTGCAGGAAAAGAAATTCTGTAAAACAATCATTCACTATATAGCGTATATCAGCATGTATGAACAAAGGGAAACCTACAGGTGAACCATTACGGCCTGATGCCGCAATGCTCAATAATGAGTAGGGATGAAAAGCATCGTTCACATTGTTTGCACCGGTCCTTATGATCGCTGAGCTCAAACAGTCGTAGCACTTAGGATGAACCGAATAAAACAAAAGACGCATGTGGTCATAAATCAGAGGCTTATTAAATTAATAGGAACATAAATTTAATTGTGAATTGCATAATTACGTACTGCATCTTGTGTGTGTAGTCGACATCGTGGCTTGAGGGCAGCACAAGACAATTAAGTGCTGGGAAATAAAAGACGGATCTAGAAAGATATATATCGTCCAGGGAGTAATAAACGAGGCCATTCAACTCCAGGACAAATACAGATTTCAGATTTCTTCTGTCATGTGGAACGTATGACCTGCCCACGACACTGAACACATTTAATGTTTTGTACAATAAAAGACCATAAAAGACTCCAAAAGAATTTGGTTAAAAACTTTGTCAAAGTGTGATACGCCACAGAAAGCAAACGTAAATAATAAAATAGTTCCATGTTAACTGGACAGAATTCAGTGTACCCAATCTACAACCAGTGGATGCACTAAAAAAACATTTCTTTATATAAATATATTTTATATAAATCATTTTGCATGTGCAGAGCCAAGCTCATCTACATTTGCTGAGCTCTGAGTGTTACTTCGCTATTTCCCTTCCTCTCTTTCCCAAGACAATCGCTGAACAATGGCCATCAACTTGTTCTCATTAGCAAACATTCTACACAACAAGCTCCTCAGTGTAATCAATATCTGTAATTCCCTAATGGCCCTGACTGATGTAACCCTGGCCATGCTTGGAGAAGGAAGGAGACACAGAGAAGAGCTGAGAAATTAGATCTAACTAATGTCCTTCGGCTTGTTTTCGTGAGCTGCACTCTCTAGTTTTTGTCTAGAGAGTTTCCTCCCAACAGTGCAGGCAGGTATTTCCCCTAAGGGTCGGTGTGGGAGGAGCTATGTTGAGGTCAGAGGTCAGCGTAACATAACAACAAGAGTGCTCGAAGCGCCAAACACCTTCTTCACCAGGTGAGGAAAAGCAGGTGAAAGGGGACGCAACAAATCGTAGAAATCATCATCATCATCAAGTACACTCTCCTCTGTTTATTTAGGTCTTGGGTTTCATGAAGGCTACGATCGTCGCTATAAGGAGGCCGGAGCCGAGGGAAACAATGAATATAACAGTTGCATCCTCATGAGAGGCGGGGTACACCTGGACCGCTCACCAGCCCATCGCACCCACTCATCCCCACGTCCTCACTCTGATCTGGCTTTTACACACACCGTCCACTCGGTGATGCCTGAACCTGCCTCATGCTGGCTGGGAGGCTTGGTTGTGGTGAAAGCTGGTACAGGACCACCTAGGGGAAATGTTCTGCCTCTCAAAACAACGACGTGGAGCGAGATAAATACTGCAATAACACGACCTGAAAGAAACAGGCAGGCGACCGCACCGGCCAAGGGGCAGGGCTGTGGTGTTCCAGCCCCGGCTCCGCTTCCAGACCACATGTCCGGCACGTCCGACTCCTCGGCCTCCTGCTTTTTTTGCACTTGTCTCAGACGTTTGTTCAACTGTTACAACTTTCCCACTGGCTTCACATTCTTCGTCACATTTAAGTAATTTAAGCATACTTAGCCTAGCCTAGCTTAGCTTAGCCGGCACAAAGACACTATGCTTTCATGTCTTATCTCTAATTATATTTATGTAAACATGATCTATTTCAGTCAGCTGATGAAACTAATGTCAGCCTGGTGCTGCTGCTCTCTGCTGGTGCTAAAGACAGCTCGAAACGCCGACCAGACTTCCTCTGAAGCCAATGAATTTCATGCAGATCCATCCAACAGTTGTGGAGGCATTTGAAAAATGTCCAGCTTTTACCATCTGGAGATACAAATCATACAGTACACTACTGTACATCCTCTGACACCTTTCATCCACAACGCAAAGAGTAAATTATTTTTCTGTATAATGCAATTAAATAGCACAACATTTGAGCCCAAAGCAGTGGAACTTGTATGAAGTAAACTCCTTATCAAAAGCTCGGTTACGTCCTAAAATGGGGAATAGACAAACGAGACACGCAAAGCAGGAGGCTGACTTTAAAGTGATATTAATAGGTTCCATAAATCACTGCTAATGAATGCAGTAGCTCCTAATCGCACCTTTTCCTCCACATTCAAGAATAAAACCTTGGGTCAGACTCATCGCTATGTCATTTGATTACCTTCAAGGTGTGGCTGCGTACGGATGCATGCGATGCTTCTGGCATTGAGTCTATTGTTCCGTGGTGACAAACAAAGGTTAATGAGACGTTCCCTCAATTGTTCACAAAAATGAAAGCGTAACTTAGAGTAAGAATGGCTTAATGTTCAGGTGCAACAGGAACAATTTAGTATTTTATAGAAAATGATGGTGCCTGCTAGTAATGAGTGTCATTACACAGCAGGTGTTAGCAACAACACAATGAATAAAATCATAGAGCAACCGTTACACATCAGTCCAATACCAGTTGATCCTATTGATAGAACCTCATGACGACTACATGACTTTTAACTGCAGGAAAACGCAGTGGCACAACAAGTTTTTCTTGGTTATACGTTGTTGAGGGACGAGCTCCTAAGACGCACATCAAAGCGTCTTTGTCTTGGCAGGCGCTCGAGGACTTCACCCTGACAGTTTAGTTCCGCGTCAGTCGAACTCAGCCAGGGAATTTCGTCAGCCAAATGAGCGTCGGCCTGAAGGAGCCACACCAAGTAGGAGTTCACCCAGCGTGGACGCTGGGAAAGACTCACCAGAACCCATTTAAAGAGCACCTGTAGGTCTCAGCCTGCTGGTTCGTACAAACCTGACTCTACAGGAACTGGATTTAAGTGTCCTGGGAAAGAGGAGGACCTTAAAACCAGCATCCTCTTGCAGGACAAAAATGTCAATTTGTGCAGCGGACGGCTCGCCTCGACAGAAATGTTTACATAATCCCACGGCTGCTGCCACGAAGGATCAACAAACGTCAGGACCCACACTGTAATCCACACGGGTAGACTATGTGTTTCCTGCCTGGCGGTGGATGCACCAGCAGGGCGTGTCAGCCTCGCCAGGGTGGCATGACCCCAGATGACAGTGACAGCATCTGGATCACAGAGCAGCCGCCGGCAGGCTCCAGGTGCCCCAGCGCACGGCCACCAAGGGCCCTCCATCAGACGTAAGCAAAGACCAGACAGAATGAAGACGCAGACAAAACAAGGGCCAGACCAAATGAAAACAAGACCACTCTCGCCCGTTTCCCTGGAACACCACAGTGTTGTGTTCCACAGGAGACGGAGGCAGCCTCCGCCGCTGAGCGAGCAGCGCGTCCTCTCACTCGGCTTTAAGTGGCAGCAGGCGCCAGAAGGTGCGGCACCACGTGACAATTGTGGTGTCACAATAGACGAGATGGAGCGTTCGGGTCTGAGAGCTCGTCGTACCCCTGCAGGGAGAAAACCGCCTTCATGACAGTGAAAAACCATCTTATTCTCTGACACAAGTTTTTCAAGCCTGAATAAAAGAAAAAGAAGAAAGAAAGGAGTGTTCGTGTAAGGCTGCATTTGATATGGGCGAAGCTCTCAACCGTTAGAAAAGAGCCACACGTCGCAAGGATGAGTTACGCGCCGCACAGCACCGGATCCCAGACAGAAACCAGGCGGAGGCAGCACATGGAACCGCCATGAGGAACAAAAGCTGTCCTCGTTTCACCAAAGACGAGGACGCGACGACCCGGGTCCCGTCCCCAAAGAAGCCGAGACACACGGAGCTAAAGGGCCAGTGGTCTGAAACAGGTCAAATGCAACGCACGCACGCACGCAAGCACGCACGCACGCAAGCACGCACGCACGCACGCACGCACGCACGCACGCACGCACGCACGCACACACGCACACACACACACACACACACACACACACACACACACACACACACACACACACACACACACACACACGCAGCCAGCAGGCATTATTAGCTGGGTTAATGTGTCTTGAGACATTCAAACGGGCTTCAGTCAAGCATGCTGCTCAGGGAGGATAATGGTGGGATGGCTGCAAGGGTCCTTGTCCTGGTTGTATCATAACAAAATTCCTGTAACGCAAAGGTCAAATACTGTAGAACACAGAGAAAGGAGGAATGTGTAAAATTGGAGGAGAACAACGTAAACATGTGAGCAGACATTACTATGTGCATGTTCATTTCGAGTCTTTTGAGACTTTTGTTTTGAAAATCACGAAACAACAGAAAATGTCCATGCACAACAAAACAAAAACATGCTTGCAGCTAATCGCAAAATCTGAAGCAGGAATGATCTCTGTGTAGACTGATCCACCTGAGTCTGAGTCAACAGCAGCCATTAAAAAGGTGGAAGGGTTTAAACTAATGGGATCAGACACCGGCGGCTCCTTTGGAATCGTGTGCCAAAACGGTAGAGAAGCCGCACAGAGGCACTGAGTGTCTCCACGTCGGGCGCCAGCCGGGGACGAGGACGCTCCCTCACCCGCACGGGAACACAACATACGAGACGTCCACGGGCACCACGATGCACAGAATCACTCGCGGACGGTATCACAACGCGTGTCAAAACAGGCTGCAAAGCGAAAGGGAGGAACTCATGAAGACACATCAGAAAAACGCACGCACACACACACTGAGCGGATGATTGACAGCTCGCATTAAAGTGAGGGCAGGCCTGGACAGGGCCGGGGAGGGGTGATTGGAGGCAATTAGAGGCATTTCTAGATCATAACAGCTGTGTACAAGCCGAACAGCCTATAAAAGCTATTCACAGCAGGCCAGCGGTGAAGATGGCTGCTCCCATCGACCGGCCCACACGCATTAAAGAGCGGAGCAGATAGGACAGAAGGAGCCTTCCTTACTTTGGCACGTAGGGATGTCGCAGTATCTCCAGTAGATCCCGTCTTCGTGATCTGCAATGTAGCACCACGGCTGAACGTCCCCGTCGGGGTTCCTGCAAACACACAAGGGTGAAAGTTTGAATCACATGAGACCCGCTGTTTGTCTGACTGGGCCTAATGCGGACGTGGTTTCTGCCGAGGTGATGAAGGATGAGTAGAAAGGGAGCGTGGAGGACGGTGCAGGGTGAGGAGGTGACGGAGGGGATACGAGGCCAGAAAAACAGCGGGGTGAAGGAGTGGGAAACCGGCTGCGAGGGCTGAATGCTCATCGTTCCAGAGGGAGGTTATCTCTGCTGTGTCAATCATCCCCGGAGCCCCGAGCGCGTGTTGATTCAGCCTCTTCCTCTGCGCTCGGACCACGCGTGTCAGTCAAGGGCCGGACCAACGGGTCTTTGATGGGTGGTTGGAGATCAGTAACGGGGGGGGGTTCTTTGTTCCAGGCCAGACACAGACCTGAGACGGAGCCGGTGATGGAGCAAAGCTTTTGTCTGCGGCTGGAGCTGCTCTTTGAAACGCTGTCGAGGCGCTCTCATGCCGTCACAATAAGGCTGACAGCCCCTCGGTGCTTCCGCGCTTAGAAAAAGTGATGAGAAAATGGATTGAAGTTGAGAACACTGGATCTGTGAGCAGTATCCATATCTCCAGGGTAATCAGCAGACTGTAAATCATGACCCCAGTTCTCCACTGCAGAGACTTTAATGAAAGGAGCCAGTGTAGCGCGAAGCAGGAGCTCGTCGCACCGCTCCGTCCAGAACCACGCAGAACCGTAGCCGCCGTGTCGTTTTTCTGTAACCGCGCCACTCGTTTCATGCTCCTTTTGTGACACGCCTCATTGTAGCGTCCTGAAAGCGCCCGCGGCGCTGCGCGATCCCGTTTCGCCTTTTGTGCGCCGAGTTGTGAAGGGCGTTTCCATTCCTTTTCTTCTGCTATCAAAAACACTGTCCTGAGTTTCCTCTTCTCCTTTCACGCTCATAATGAGGTACTGACAAAGATTAAAGTTTAAACGCCTCAAAGCCCGTCTCTGCCTCCGTATCTGGCAAACCGCTCGCTTTCTGCCGCCTGTCAGCAACGGGGAACACGTGAAGGAAGAGTTCGTCCATTACACATTGTTTACTCCAACCTTCTGCCATCAAAACGACTCTCACGCTGAGATTTTCCCATGTTCACAGGAAACCAGCCTTGTTTTCAAGTAAGTTTCAACACTGTCTCATAAGCCCAGATCTGTTTGTTGCTCCACCCAGACAGGAGGCAGACACCTGTTTGTTCAGCCCCAGGCTACGGCAAAAAGGCCTAAAAAGGCACCAACTGGGTCCAAGCATCCACACGCTGCCCACTCGCCGCCGCTCTGTTGTGGCTGTTGTTGTGGCCCATTTGAAATCAGACTCCTAGGAGCTCATCTACCGCCAGTTATGTCATTTACTGCACTTTCTCAATCGTCCCCCAAGGACACAGACGTGAATTACAACCATCAGTGTTAAACATCCTCAGTAGACCACCCGTCCCAAGCCTGACCCACCGGCTCCTTTGATCATCAAGCTAAATGCGACTTTCTCCGTGACCTCGTCCCCAAGCGCTGTTTCATCCCGACCTGTGCCTCACACACCTGCACACACCCTTTTAATGGAAGCATGGGAACATTATCCACACGGCTGAGGCCAACAGGCCCACGAAACAGAAACTAAGTCAGCTTTCCCTGAGGTGCCAGCGTGTTTATTCGGGTTTGGCAGGGAGCACGGGAGACTCAGATTAGTGCCACGCTGCAGTTACAGTGAGACGGAGGACGGAGATTCATTCATTTAAGCCAACGGCACAGAGACACACAGAGCGATGCTGATCGTAAATCGTAGATCGTAAAAAAAAAATGTGACAAGTCGTGAACAAATAGTGATCTAAAATCAAAACTCATAATCAGCTGTTTTACTACCGTTTCCGATACCTTTACCGTTACCGTGTCCGAGTGGCACAGGCAACGTGGAGGCGTGTAACAGCGTGTGAGTGTTTGGTGTTTGATTCACCTCATGTCCGTCGGCTCAGAGCAGCACAGCTCGTCCTGCTCAAACACTCCCATACCCAGAGGTGGATCAGAAGATGTTTGGACACTTAATTGGCACAATTACGCTGATTGACTCATTTTGCTCGGAGAGAGCCGCACACTTTGGCGCGCGGCCAATTAGAGCCACATTGTGTTTTGCCCAGCAGACGCGATTCAGCTGCTCGCAACTGGCTGCTGTTCAAAAGGTTTTCAGTTATTAACCATTTTCCACATACCTCAATCAGACAGTTTACGACCACCTTCAAAACGCCTGGCTCAGTGGAACTACATCAAAATATGTGGTCACATGCAGCAAATGACACGATTCCGGTTTATCTCATGGGCTCAGCTTTAAGTGATATTCTGGCCTGAGTCTTGTTTAGTTGAATTAGCAGACGTGTGAAAAACACATGAAAGCTAAACCTCGTTTTGCAGAATTGGAGAGCGGAGAAATGCCGATTGGAAAGCGGTGGTGAGAGGCTTGTCTGGATCGGGTTTGAGGTCAACGGCAGATCAGAGTCTGGTGAATTACTGCCTGAGAGGAGACTCTTTAATTGCCCTGGATGATTTAGCATGCAAACTGCTGTCTGCTGCTTCACTGCATGAATGCACGTATTGAGGAGCGAGACCCGTTGCCTGCGAGCCGATATGTATAGCCTACTGTCTGTTGTTGTTCTGTCATGGCCCACTTGTGCTGGATACAAGGTCACGATGTCCGTAACAACAACCACTATCTTCCTTGACGAACACAGACTCGCTTACACTGCAGACAAACCTTGACTCACCTTCCTCCACTGGCTTGGAGCCACATAGGTAATTGTGGTGTTATTTGCCAAGCATTTAAGGTGTTTCTGCCTCCGGTACAATAGAGTAAACTCATTGAAAGCCACTTTATCTTTCCTGAGAAACACTCCCTAATACTTTTTCTTCCCCGATGTTCTAACGAAAACTGTTTACCGTGACGATTAGCCACCATAACAGGACACTGTTTAGCAAAGGAGAAAGCTAATTCGAGCTTCACGAGTATGAAGGATGATTTGTTTAGGCCAAACATGGTGGCTGCTGTGAAAGACTAACAACTTTTCCTACACAGTGTTGTGGGTGATTTATAGTTTGAGCGCTTCTAATGCTTAGGTGAGCGTTAAGCTCTTCTGCTTTTATCACCAGTACAAAAGATGATCAATCACCCCCGAAATGATCTAGTTGGTTAAAAGTTTGTTATAGTCCCATGAGCGCTTTCACAGGAAGCAGTTCTGCTGTCCAGAGAACTGGACCTACTGAGTCTTGTTTCCAAACAATTTCCTCTGGGGAGCATATTTCAAGTAATCCTGTATTAATTTAGCAAGTACAGCACAAATTCAAAACAAACCCTCTGACTGGTTTCTCCTGTAAGTGCTGAACAAATCAGTATGATTGTTCTAATGTCCAGAAGACGTTTCCCTGAGCACTCGGTCAAATGCTGAGTGGGGAAAACATACTGTATCCCGCATTTCTCAGAGTTTAAGCATAGGATCTAAAAACCTAGCAAGAAAACACTTACGTGCAAGGACAAATCTCCAGACTTTAATGTGATGGATAGCTGATGGCTGTCACACAGTCCCTGGTCTCACTGCATACTTGAATAAACAGTTTGATCCAAGCATCACAATGAATTGTTGCCTCGTCCTACAACAAAGTGGACAACTAGGCTGCAGATTTGCACCTGACATCACAGTGGTTCAATTACAATCGGCTTGAAGAACACAAGTCCCTCAGGCATTTCCATTATCTCATTCATGTGAGGGAAAAGCATTAGAAGTCATAGTGGACAATCATAAATTCCCCTGCGCGCACGCACCTGCATTTAAATAGGCAGGAAATGGCAAACTGCCCAACACCCACTGAACGGCTGGGCTCATTCATACCAACGCAGCAGCAGAATAGCAGAAGACTTAAAAAAGTATAGACCTGAGCTTTAATCTGTGTGATTCTCGTGAAGTAATGAAAAGGTTAAAGTACTTCACAAGTGAAAAAGCAGCTTGTTTTAGTGCTACTACACCTGGGAACAGTCCCAGACTTAAGAGCAGATCGCTTACTTTCTTCAACATGAAATGATTTCTGGATCGAAGGGGCAGATTAACAGTAATGTGACTGGTAATGTCACCGATGAGAGTCTCAGCCCGGACACAAGAGCTCTTGTCCTTTTCCTGAGGCTTTGTGCTCGCTCCTCTTCTGCAGGGGAATAATGTGACATTTCCCCTCCACTCGGTTTCTCCCCGTTTTCCCTGGGATATTTTATGGCAGGCTATAAACATGACATGTGGGGGCTGTTAGGGTTCCTTCTCCAGAATCACTGTGGTGTCGCCCTGGCTAATGCAAGTGATGGGATGAGAAGTGAGATTGTAACGCTCTGCTTCTGCATCTGATACATGCATTTAAAGACATGTAGTGATTCCCAGCTCTGTGTTTTACAGCTGTGCCTCAACCTCTGCTCTGAGCTCATAAACCTCAGACGTACCAAACCTGCCTTAGGTCTTCTCTTTGGCACTCCTTCCTCCTTTCATTATCTGAGATATACCACCTAAACATATGCAAACTTCCGATACAGTCCAACCAGTGGGCGCACAGAGAAAGCAACAGGCTGAAGGTTAGAGGGGGGCTAAAGAAACACTGGAAGGAGAATTTGAATTGCACGATGCTCTTGATGCAAATCCAAATTTGCACATCCAGATTTGCAACCCAAATTGAGCAACACGTGGCTGCAAATAAAAACATGTCTCAAGTCAACATCCTGGGACAAGTCAAACAAGTCAAATAGTCCACATCATTATCACTGCTGGCATGAACCTATCCTTTGTGTGCAAGTACGTGTTGACAACACGTGAACCCGGCAACACACACGCACAACGCACGAATACTTGACCCTGTGCAGACATGCCATACATGCCATCCCGTTTCACCCCACAGTGAAGTGGCCACTTCGGTCCCTATAGCCCTGCTGATGGCTGACTCTCCACAAGAAGTGTGTCTGAGTGAGACTGAGAATAGTTGTAGCTCCAGTCATAAGTGACAGAAATCCCTCTGTCAGGAGAGAAACAAAGCACTGGGCTGTCAGTGAGTTGGAAAAGCTGTTAGCTGCTCCAGTGGCCAAAAAAACAGCCAAATCCAAACAATGATGATGTCCGTTGTAAATCGCCTGCTGGCCATAGTCCCCTCCTAGTGTGCAGGGAAAGCCTTCATCGATCCTATGTGTGTATCCTACTCATAGATCTTGCAAATTCCCATACAGCTCAAGTAAAAACAAATCTGTCCAGTGCCACTTCAAAGCATTTCTGTGTTATGAGTTTACAACACAGACTTAGAGAAATGTTTCGGCGGCTTTGGACCCAGGAGGGGGAGGGGATGTTCTGGCACCCTGGGCCAAGCCACTGTTCTGGACGTCTCTGTGAATTTGAACTGACTCACCAAAGAGAGTGTGGCTCCCAGCAAATACACAAGTTTGACAGTTGCCCATACAACGCTGACAGCCGTGCTTGGAGTGTGACTGACGGATGGAGAGGGTTTCCTAGCCACCGTGTCCCTTCACATTCCAGGGATGAGGGATGGAGATTTGCTTATACAAACCCCTCAAGCGTGTTTGTGTCCTAGTGCTAAATGCTCTGTTTGAGAACTATGGGTAAAATATCGAGCATCTTGACAAATGACAAAGACCTGGTATTATATTGGTAGGAAAGTTAAATGGGAAGATTAAAGCTGCATTCAAAGGCGCTACTCATGGGTGAAAAACACGGAACCTATTGGACTCACCTGCAGTAGTTGTGGCTGCCCAAACCGCCCTCTCCGTTGGGATATTTGAGGGTGTTGTAAGGGTGCTGGAAGGTCTCGTTCCAGAAGAGGCAGGGTTTTCCACCGTGCAGACTGGTCTGGTTCTGGAAACCCCTGTAGTCCTCTCCGTTGGCAGTGTAACACTCTAAGGAAGGAAAAATAAATAATAGTGAAACATCCAACTCAGTCGAAATGCTTACATGTGATTAGACGTCCATTAAAGCGAAAATCAAAAGCTTTGTGCGAGCTTTTTAAGAGGCATGCAAAAAAGCTTCATGTGTAACCGGTTTACGGAGAATCTGGATCGAGTGAAGCGCTAGTGTGTTATTAAAAGATTTTAATGAGTTTAGAATGAGCAGACACAAGTTTGGAATAACTGTGTTCTCTGCCCAGGCACAAGTCATTTAAAGCTCCGGCCAGAAATATTAAAGTAAGATCAATCACGGCATTGTTTCAATTAATGTGAACATGTGAGCACAGAGAGAAATGCCCCACAGACATCTAGCAAACGCAAACATGGCTTGAATTTCCAGGAAGTGTATGACAACCACATGGCCGAGTGGGAGACGGAGACCGAGAAAGAGAGAGTTTTGGGTTCCCAAAGCAAAACAACGGCCGACAGACGCTTTCTTCCCTGAAGAGGGAAGTCAAACAAACACCGGCCCCGTGATGAGCTATAACCACTCATGGGGCCCGGTGAAAGTTTTAGCAGCTACAACCTAATTCCTCTTTTGATTGCATAAGGATGGAAAGCATAAATTCATCAAATGACTGTTGAGGTTACTCATACTGCAGGTGCTCTGAACTGCCATGACTGTTGACAGATCCCCACTGACTATAACCAGCGGGGATTTGAACTGGTTCTTCTCTTGCTACATACGACTTTAGCCTGTGAGCGAAACTCATATGCAAAGAATTGCCACGAGGTCACATAGTGGAGTTCTTTAAGTGACTTTTTTGTGTGCACAACATAACATTCACATCACGCCTGTCAATCAAACATTAGCAGGAAAAAAAACAATCCTGGCGTGTTTGGCTCGTCTCCATGGGGTCTTGTTGCTATGTACGCGGTGAGCCAATGACCGGCCCCTTTCATCAAGTCAAGCTGTCTGCCTCGAGCATGAGCTAATGCATTGCAATATGACAGTCATTATACCCCTCGGTGAGCCAGCTGTGCTCCAAGGCCCTTTCTCATTCTTCTGTCGAGTCCAAGGTTTCCCAACTTCCTCTCGCTGCCTCGTCTCATTTGTTCTCCTCCCTCACCTTTACTCTGCTCTTTCCTCCTCCGCTGCTTTTCCCTTTTCTGTCAATGCCTTTCAACTCATATACAAACATTTCTTTGGGGATCGTTTAGCCTCTCAGCCTTGTAATACGATGTCTGTAGTTTGCTGCCAGATCCGCCCTCAGATGGCAACCTCTCAAGGTAATTTGACAGGTCTAGGAGTGCAGTAGAAGTACAGTTAAAAAGGCATCCTAGCTGTGGGACATAAATTAAATTAATTCTCAGTATACTAAATACTTTAGGATTTAAAAACGATTAAATATATAATTACAGGGTTTCATCTGCATTCACCTGTCAGTTGCATGCGGACACGCATCCCAACGTCTTGCGCCTGCTTTGCATTGTTAACCTCTAATCTACAGTAAATCAGTGGGATGTGCCGTTCTCAGCGTGCAAGCCAAAGTTGCATTTAATTAAAGTTGTTTTAGCTGTGTTGTTCAGTTAAGCTTATCAGCCATTCGTCATCAGGCTGACAGGAGCTCAACAGCAGCAAGGAGCTGCAGGGTGTCAGGTTCCTGCAATTATGATGCCGCGCCATTGTCTGTAAATGGCTCCCCTCTCTCTCAGCAAATTAATACCGCCTCGGCATGCAAGGATATCAACCACTGGATCGTAAATCCACCTCAGAGTAGCTGAGTCAGAACACGACTCCATAAAATTAAAAAAACAACTTAATGGAGCTACAACAGGGGTCGTGCCCCTGCCACCCGTACACTTGGGAGTGGTTAGTGGAGCAGAGGCTTTCTGTTGACCGGGTCTCACCTGAGGACAGGTGAGGCCCGGTAAACAATACACATATAACGTATTTCTGCAAATGATGCCCACAAAGCAGCTTCCTGTAGAAATGTTGCTCTGATAGTTGCATTTGTTCTTGCACATGGAATTTGGATATTCATTGTTCAAGGTATAATACTGATTTGGTGAGACAGGATTTCATTGCCATTTCCATTTTTTCCGAATGCCACAAGCCACGGCGAAAGAAACAAAGCAGGGGAAACGTTGCTATTGAGAGTTTGGCAGTGGCACAAGCACAATCATGAGTCACCACTCCCTAAAAGCAATCATGACTGTTACTGCCCCAGTCAGAGAGGATAACATCAGGCAGGGACATGGCAACCAACTGCATCCCAAATGAGCTGACGTCCTTGAAATAGCGGGCATCAAAATGACTGAAAATGCAGGATCAAGAAGAAAAAACAGATCACTTTGTAGCCGCCTCGTCTCTGTCTTCAAAAAACTTTGCTCCAGAGTTTCAGGATGAAGTAGAGCTTGTCTGCACATGGTCCCCTTGGAATGCGCTGGTGCTGGAAATCATCCCGCCCTCCTGCGGCCAAGTTAGCTTTCCAGAACGAGATGGCAAATATGGCAGCGCTTTTGCCACTGGAAGGGATGTTGGGGGGGGGGGTGTTCCATGTGGTTTCAAGGCACCATTTGCTTGTGGTGGGAATGGGAAATAGTAGATCTGCAAGGACTCAGAGATAAGTGAGGCCATCGTAAAGATGAATGGGCCATTTAAGTGCCCTGTGGACTGCCACACATCTATCACGACAAAGTGAAAAGGCCAATTTTATGTTGAAGCACTGTGGATATGGGCATTTTCTCCTTGTCCTGGATGAGACAAGGAGCTCATCTGCTGATTGGACCATCGCCACTTTAGGCCCACTCCCCTCCGAGCACGCTCAGCCCCTGCCTCGCTCCCTTTTCCATGTCACCAAGGAACTGTTGGGCTCTCGTCACATGGGCTTGGGCTTTCTTGTGGTTTCATCATGAGCCGTGATGGGAAACAGAACCACTGCTGCATGAAAGACGGAGAAAAGGGGGGAAAAAAGGGCTCATATAAAGAACGTGCAGCTCTACAAATAGAAAAACTACGGGAAAGGGAAGAGGAGGACTCGCCTTTGACCAAGCCCTGCGTTTAGAACCCTGCACCACCCCGGCAACAAGAAAAGAAAAGTCAAAAACAGCAGAGGACCACTCCGAGGGAGCTAATCGCCCTGTTATTATATTTGTTGGGATTTGTGGCTAATGATTTCCACATTGCAACTTCAAATGCACTTGATGCTCTGAGGGGTGGGGCCGGAGAAAATGGGGGGTAGAAGTGTGGGGCTTTTGGTCACATGAGCTCAAGAACACAAACAAACAAGCTAACAAACAAATGGTTTCTCTGAGACGTGTTGCCAGGTCACACAAGAGCACTTATTTGTTGTGCTTTGCTACGAGGGATGAAAAGCAGGTATAATTACAGACGACTGCTTCCTCACTCAGGGCTGACATAAAGAGCTTCCTTCCATCTTTATTACATGCTTGGAGCTGTAGGACCAGCAAAACAGGCTTAGTGCATGAGCAATATTTCTTTAATAACAAAATTACGCTGAGTGAGTTTATGAAAGAAATGATACAGTGTCATTTGCGCAGACACTAACACCAAAATTAGAAGCTGCACAATGAACAGATAAAACATTCACACACTCGCCAAAGTCTACAAACAAATACTGGAGAAATGGCAGAGCATTAATACACAGTCTACCACAATATGTTCCCCCTCCACAGCGTGCTGGTAGTCATTACTGTTGTGGTGCTCATTACTGTCAGTGTATTAGGAACAGAGGCCGGGGCCAGACCAAACCAGGCCAGATGTACTGGGTTACAGAGTTCTTTTCTGGGGGGGCACAGCTGGCTGCAACGCAAGTCTGGTTCCCCTCTTCCCCATCAGCATCCATTTCCACATCAAAACCACATCAAACATCAGACGGCTGCAGGAAGATTGCTTTGCATTTATTATTCAGATAGTCACAGACACAGTGAGTTTTTTTTTAATGAAGTTGGTTCTTGCTGAGGTGAAGTCAGAGATTCAAATTCTCTCCTCAGAAAGGAGTGAATTTACAAGTTAATCAACCCCACCTCGTCTCCCTGCCCCTGCCGTAGCTTTTTAATGCTCGTGTGCCAGGTCAGCGAAAGTGCAAAAGCCTAACTAGTTCAATGACTTTTTCCTTTTTGCTTTATGTGTTTGTCGTAGGATGACCAGGCCGTAAACCAAGACCTCATTCAATCCCAAAATAGCCTCCATCATCATCATCACTCTTCCTGAAAAAAACCACCACCTCCTGAGTTCACTACCACAGTAGCCACAGACCCAGAGGACTCCCTGCCAAGGTTCCTGGGTAGCACCTATAAAACATGGCCCCATCCAGCGTGGACCCTATTTTTTAGCTTAGTACTGGAAAGAATCTGATCTTGTGCAGCCAGTGGTGGGTGTAACACGCTGCCACACCCCCTCTGCTGCTCGGTGCAAGAATGGAAAGCATAAAAGCTTCAAACTTGTTTGGATCGCAATTTTGTTGTGTTTTGAATGATTTAAGAAAACACAATCTGCACACAAACCGCGGCGGATAAAACATCCACGACTGCGCTGGCCATAGCGTCTGGAACGGCGTGCCGATGCAGAAGCTCAACACAGATGGATGCGAGGTAGTTTTGGCTCCGTGAGTGGACAAGGATGGAGGGAGGTGGGACAGTTTTGAATTGTGCTTGGCAGACGTTCAGGGAGTGACTGATGGCCTGCAGACTGACAATGACGTGAAGGACGTTCAGGGACTTCCTGGGGAGGGGTGGGAGACGCTGGCAGTGCGTCGGCGCCGGGGACCTGCCAGCCAACCTGACATGAGGGCAGATGGGGTGTCGTGTTCAATTACCTCCTTCTGGCACCTCTTCACCGTTTCTTCAAGTCATCCTCTGCTAAAATAATTCTAACCGTGATGCAGAGCTTTTGCACCTAACGCTATCCTCACTTCTCACAGTTTGTCAAGAACACACACACCGCAATCACACATCTCTTCTTTTTATAAGAAGTCTCTCACATACTCAAAATACAAAACAGAACCTGCAAAATCTGACACCAGGATAAACAAGAGAGGGGAAGAACAGGCTGGGAGACGGCAGAGGGGTTGACTGAGGGGGCCTGAGGTTGCACAATTAGCGCATTTGAGATTGATTCATCTTAAATTAAACCAAACTGCAAATTACAGCCGCGAGCGGAGATGGCAGGAGGGATTGTGAAGACAAGAGTAATGGCAGGGGACACAAGACGAAGCCGAAACGAAGGAAGAGAGGAAAACAGAGCGAGTCAGAGCGAGCCAGGGTGGGACAAAGGCTGTTTTTATGATCCCACAGATTGTTAACCCAGCCTCTAATTTTCTCCTCCTTGTGCGCAGCACCAGAGAAGTGCTTGGTTTAGTTCGCATTTCCCCATGTTACAGACGAGGCCGACAAAGCCCCAGCTTGTAAAATTAACAGCATGCGCAGAGTGAGTGTCTCCAGCGGCGGGGGTCTGGGTTTGGAGGGAGCAGCTGTGTGCTGGGGGCCCTGATGCAGGGCAGCAAACAGGCCGTTAGTGCCGGCGCTCACGTCCCCATCCAGCGCTGCCTTTGATGAGCGGGGGATCTACGGTTCACGGTGCCGGGCGTGACAGCTAACGGCCCTGCGTGCATCACATGGGGGCCTTTGAAGCCGCCCTGTGTTGCTTCGCCTGAGTCAACCTGCACCGTCAGATACTGTGATAAACGTCTACAGTGACAAAACATGCATTAATCTGCCGGACCCGCATCGCTCCTGCTCCTCCTGCTCCCACAGACCCACACCTCCTCCCCCAGATGCAGTTACAGTGAGAATGAAGGAAAGGAATTTTCATCAGTCTTACAGCCGCAGTATTTTAAGATGTGGAGGGAATGGAGGATACCCATAAACACGCACACAGGCTGCTTTGTTCTCTTAGTGGTAGGGTCTGTATCGTTGCGGCGATGCCATTCTCACCCACTCATCACAGAACTGTAGATATCGCCCACTGAGCGTGTGTGTGTGTGTGTGTGTGTGTGTGTGTGTGTGTGTGTGTGTGTGTGTGTGTGTGTGTATACACGTCTGTCAATTCGGGTTTTCTCCTCACAATGAGTCGGCCTCTCAGAAGCAGTAATCAATTTGCGGTAACCTTATGTAAGCCGTGGGGCCAGTACGGCTTCAGTTCACCTCCCGTCCGCTGCCTCCTGGATGACTATCACGTACCACACTGCTGCTCCATTGACGTTTATATTCAAATCCCCACACAGGCTATGTAGATTAAAGTACCGTAAGTTGAAGGAAGACAGAAAGCTGCTCAAAGAAAGGTAAGAAAAGAACACACCTGTTTTCCATGGGCCTGTTTGTGCTCAGGTTAGCTGGTATCTGAGGAATGTAAATTATATGTGGTTTGGTTTGGGCTCTGTCAGTGCTGTTGCAGAGGAGTGTGTGCACCCATTACAGACCCCCCCCCCAACCCAACACACCACCTTCTCTGTCTCTTCTTTCTCTCTTAAAGGTCCTGTGTGATTACAGGGTTCAGGGAAGATGAGTTGGATAAATAAAGGTCTCAGTCTGAGGGGAGGGACCCATGTGACCTACGCTAGTTAGGAAAGCTCAGATCTTTTTCCTCTTTATTCCAAAGAGCGAACAAACAACACAATTAAAACATTATGTTGTGTCATCTTTTTTTAAGAGTGAATCATATTAAGACCAGGGGCAGGAGGATCTGAGGCCACTGTGCAATGTAGCAGAACCGATTCAGAGAACGTGACCTTTTAACTTTTTGCTTTGTTGTAAGACAGAATCATGGTGTCAGGAACCTGCACATCCCTGATATTCACAAAGGTGCGGAACAAACGTGGGAGTTCGTCCAGACAGAGCAGTCATTTGCTGTTGTTCGGAAGAAACTGTACATTTTGCGTAATAAGTAATTTCCTGTTGTTTGGAGCTCTTGCCGGGAGCCACATGTGACACTAAAATTTAATTTAGGTAATGAGAACAAGAGCGAAATTTGGGAGGTGGGAAACTTCTGTTGTCTGTTTTGCAAAAACCCAAAGAAGCTGTAATCAACTCAGAATGATATTAAACAGAGGATGTTCTCACCCTGTAGCAACAGAATTAAGTTGAGTGCAAATAATTCAGATCAGATCAACAAACTGCTCCAAGCGCAAACGCCAAAGTCTATTCCTTCCACTTCCATATTCACATATCAACTAGTATCGCACCACCGAGGCCAGTGTCCGGAGGTTTACCGGCAGCTCTGAGGCCCCTCTCTGGTAATTGTTCCCTGCAGAAAAGGAAATACACGGTTACTGGAAATTGGGCCTAAGTTGATCAAATGTCCGAGGGAGGCGTAGAGGCATGTGTTGTGATTAAATGTAACCGAAGCAAAGACGGGACTTTGGACGAGCGTCGCTAAAATCATAATAGATGTGTATTGTAGCTTGTCCTTTGATAACTCGTACTGCAGCTTTATTTGCTAAGCAGTTGACTGCAACCTTAGTTGTTTTAAAGGAACTTTTACTTGTTGCTTGCTGGCAGCGGTGGATTAACACACCCCATGTGTGGAGCACAAACAAGCACACATCTGCATCCAATGTGTCTGCACCAGTGGCAAACACGTCACAGGCGTGTTCGTTTTGTCTATCTCTGTAAACTACACATGGAGGCATTAGTCTTTTCCCTCAGCATTCCTCAGCGTGTTTACAGTTTTCATATTCTAAATCCATGCAGACAGCGGAAAACAGACCTCCTTGCGTCACCCTTTATCTCCCACTACGTTGAATCACCTTGTGCTTTACGAACCATCTGCCACCTCAAGCGCCACCGTGCACCTCCATCTCAATCTGAAGAAGTATCTTGTAAACCCTCGCCTGGACGACTTGTTCAGAGCTCCAACGAGGCACGATTTCCTACTGTATCAAATCACAAAACGTTGTCAGATAAACCGCAGCACAGTGCACTTCCAAGGACACAATAACAACAGCACAATAGGCTGCTACGGTGGGGAACGGTGACAGCGCTCAGCATTCAGACCCCTTTTAACCAGCTACGGCTCTAGTTCCTGGTCTCGGCTGTGAAATGGATCCTTTTTCACTGTGGTTGTGTGGCTGTGGGAAGACTCGCCGTACAGGGAACCAGATGGCTCTGGTAATGGAGCAGGGGCATCCCAGTGGCCCCACTCAAAAGGGGATACCTTACGGAGGATCTTTTGAGGGCCGGCAGATTCTGTTTCATGTCATCGCCCGAGTGTGACCACCCCTCAGTTGACACTGGTTGAGGGCTGGTGCCATGGAGGCTGCTGCAGACCCAACCTGTTTTGTATTCACCTTGGGGAGCTGTATTCACCTTCAGTGCAGGACAGACAACTAAATCACAGCCTTTGGTGACTTGGGTTTCATCCCCATAGTTCTGGTCTCTTTCAAAGGGCCTCCCTTTGCAACATGATATCACTGGTTCCACGGATTGAAGGACAATGGCAGTTTGTGAAAATGGTTGCCTGAGATGTTCCTGTGCACTGTCATGGCTCCTTGGCTCTTTGTTCCTTTGTTTGCTGTCCACTTAGCTACGCCTGTGCCTTTCACTTGTCCAAACGTTGACTCTGTCCACTCGCTTGGCCTCGTCAAATCAGTCCTGTCTGTGGGAGTTTCCTGTGAGGACCGAAGGTGACAATTTGCCTCTTCGGCCACAAGCTGCTGAAGCTGGACACAAACCAGAGCCCGAGGCTCGGCAGCAAAATGACTCTCCATTTATTTAAAGTGGTTGCTATTACTCTACCGCAGTGAAGCCCAGACCTCAGTGGCTCGGGCCCAACCATAACTGCAGTATAAAAAGAACTAAAGTTCGCCGGACAGGTCATGTCTCGCACAGTAGCAATTCAATATCCTCCTGTTATGTTCCTGGTTACGCTTCTCAAAGCTCCAAACGTGCTTGTGACACCACAAAACTACATGGTTGCTTTGAAACTCACCCTGTGGAGACTTGCAATACACCCAACCGATCGCTGATGAGATGCTTGGAACATGTTTAAATCAAAGAAAGAATAACAGCTAATTTACCTTAATCATACTGTGTCAAGGGCTTTATTAATAGCGCGTTAAAGGAAGCCAGAATGGGTCCGTGATTGTACGGAAACAAATCAGACCAAAGTCTAATGGTGTTTTCCTCCGCAAAAACTTCATTTATCAACACAGATAGCAGATAACACTCTACTGACTTCATGCCACCGTAGAAATCTACTATAAACACTGTGTCCACCACTTCCTCTCCAGGGCCTTTAAATTCCATGCCCTACAAATTTAATTGAGTTTTGACAATGAAAACAATTGTTTGCTTGAGATTTAATAGAATTCATAGAAGAACATAAGGCCCAACAGTATTTCATTACTGTTCGCTGAGTATTTGATTTGGCCCTTTACCCTGGAGTGTGTTCTGGCTGATGGGCTCTGACTGCTGCACGGAGCACCAGCAACGCGGAGACAGAATGTCATTTGGCACCGACTGGAGTGGGTCTCCTCATGCATACGCAAATGTCAAGGTACACAATGAGGACAGGGAACACAGCTCATGCATAATGGTATTAAAATGAGCAAAGGAGGGAAAAGAAACCACTGAATTGTAATCGTATTAAAAAAAACTTTGAACAATCCAGAAGAATCCTGATGTAAAAAGGCTGCAAAACAGAGTAAAGATCCAAAACTAACATGTCACAGCTCATTCAGGAAACACTTCACCTTCCTCTGATTAACCTTTGCGCAACAAAACCTCATAAACTACTCCTCAGGCCACATGAGCGCCCTCTCCCACCTAAACACTGTTTATCTCTCTGGAGTTTGACAGTTGCATCGGACCGGTAGTGACTTGACAGTTTAATTCTATGTTCTCTCACGGGACCGCCTCCGTGGATCAGGAGCCATGAGTGACGCGCTCAGCCTCGCAGCGCCCGGTTACGCGACGCCTCGTCCTCGCCGTGTTTTACACAGCCTTGGCGTCCGTCGCGGCCCGCCGCCTGTGACGGGGGCTTCCCATGCGCCGCCACCGGCATCAGAGATCCTGAACCTGGAAGCAGGCCACTGCTTTGCATGCCGGGTCGCGGGCCCAGCGGCCCAGCAGGTGGTGATTTGCACAAGGTGAGGGAGAAAATGAAAGAGCTGCACTCGGCGGATGTTTAAAAGGAGAAGTGGGGAATGACACACATAGAGGCCCTTTGATCAAACATATGTGAGCTTCTCAACTTGACAGAGCGAGACTCACAGAGGCATGATAATAGCATGATTGTGTTTATAATAACAAGGTCTGTTTCTGCGCCGTAGCGGTCGGTGGTTTTATGGTCGGCTCAGCTCCTTGGCATGGAAGAACCAGGGCGTCGCCCGCAGCTTGACCTCCTCAGCGCACCACCCAAAGGTCAACAGGAAGCGGAGGGGCAGCGCGCAGACACCCAAGCACATTTCTCACAGTTTGTTTCTGAACCGCGAGCCAGATTCACCTTTTTGCCAACTATCTTCAAGAATCTTCAAAACTCTGGCGTCTTACAGTACAAGTTGATGCTGAGGACGATGAGTGTGGAGACACTCAAGGGAGATGCACTACTTGGTGTCAGGCTTCTCCTCCGTCATCTTTTAAGGTTGCTGCTGTGACCTACGCAGTGGCCCTGAGACCCTACATTAGGTTTGTGTGATTATGCCCCGTATCATTTTTTTTTCAGAACTGTCAATATAACCAATATTTGGTGGTAAGACTCAGATCTTATGTTGTCTCACACAAGTTAAAGTCCTTTTTCTAATGGAGTATATATTAACAATGATTAAATTGTTGATCATTTTAATATTGTCCTGGCCTGTTGTTTGTAATTTCATAGTCACACCGTTAGTTGTGTCACGTTTAACTCTTGACCTCCCGGAACATTCCATCGAAGATTTATGGGAGCTGTAAAGCTGATTATAGATGGACACGACACAAAGAGGAGCCACGCTGAGGGTCAACTGTGAAAACAACCAAGAAGCGCTGACTCGACCTGTGTGAAACCAACGGGTCGTTTAAGGTTGTTTAAGGTTTTAAGGAAGATCCCACCTTCAAGAAATGAGACAACAGACAGCAAAAGCAACCGTGTGTCCCTAGGAGATGATCCTAATGCAAACACGTTGGCACGACCTTGAGCAAAAGACCAGACACTCCCTTTGTTGTAGAGAACAGCTTCAAAAGTCATTTTCTCTGAGCCTGTTTATGCTGTGATAAACCAAAGCATGAAGGTGGTGATTAATATCAGAGAGCATGAGTCACTCAATAGGCAAAACACATACGCTTCACAAACCTGAGCTTCTGTTGCTGATGAACAGCCACAAATGTTAATTTTTTACCTTTAAAAAGGTAATTAGGTAACAGCTGGTGGTGGTTTGATCATTTACTGTGTCATTTCAAAAGTCAAACAACTAACGATGTAATCCAGAAGGACGTTCAGCCCAAAGTCCAACAAACTATCAACAAACGGGCCTCGTTCACCAAATGCCCTCACTCTGAAGAACACGCAGTCACGTCTTTAATCACGATCTCTGAACACACGCACAGCAAACAGCAGCGTCCACCAATCTGCCAGCGGTTTGTCTGAACTTGTGTCTGCTGCACAGAAGCTCGCCGAGGGAGGAGAGGTTTCCATCTCCATCTCCGTACCGGAAAAGTGGGTGCAACCGCAGGGACCCACATGTGAGACCCAGACCCCACGCTCCCTCTCCCCATAATGCTCAGGCACTCCCACTGCAAGCACACGGGGGGGGCTCAGCCGCACTCCCAGTGCCCTCATGGTAAACTCCTCAGGAACCCGCGGCCTCCTCAGACCAACACTCCAGCACCATCAGCTCTGCCAACACAAGCTTGTGTGTCTTCAAACGGCTGAAGATAGTCTGTTATTATCTTCTGAGGCAGACGATTCAAAGTGTCTCTCTCCTTCTCCCTTTCTCACACACACACACACACACACATACACACACACACACACACACACACACTGAAGAAACACAGAGACAGAGGTCCCTGTGTCTCAGCGCTGAGGTCGATGAACACTGATCATCAACGGCACTGTATGGACTGCATTTATGAGAGAGGACCGTGGCGCTGGTGCTGGTACTGGTCCTGGTGCTGGTGCTGGTACTGGTGCTGGTGCTGGTGCTGGTACTTGTGCTGGTGCTGGTACTGGTGCTGGTGCTGGTCCTGGCGCTGTGCGTGTTTGGGAATGACAGAGGATGTGAGAGCTCTCGGTTCGACACTTGACGTGGCTCCTTCAAAGTCTTAGCAGAAACACTGGGAGTTTATAGCCTCCAGATGGCTGCAGCTGCCTCGCATCTGAACCCGACGTAAACACACGCACACTGCAACGCTGGAATGATAGACTGATATTGAAAAGCATTTCAGGTTTACACACTTTTCTGATTGCATTTACTTTCCTGTTCAGGGCTCTAGGTTAAAACTACTTTTATATATGTTTCACGAGGAAGAAATAGAGACCCACACAACTGGATTTAAACCTCCAGTGAACTGCATGTGTGCTTCCAGGACCGGACCCGAGCTCCGGCCCGGTCCTGTCTGTGGCTGAGTGAATCGGATCTGAGACCAGGCCTCCATCGATCCGTTCCTGCAGCAGCTGCCCGTGCTTTCATTCATGTCTGCAGCCCGCGCTGCTCCGGGACAGAAGAAGACAATGGAGGCGAAAAGCTTAAATATCTCGGGTTCAGTCTGGAGGTGACGCTCGTCGCTTAACCGTGGCGAGT
This sequence comes from Betta splendens, assembly GCF_900634795.4. Classification (NCBI taxonomy): domain Eukaryota; kingdom Metazoa; phylum Chordata; class Actinopteri; order Anabantiformes; family Osphronemidae; genus Betta; species Betta splendens. The sequence goes on along the minus strand of NC_040889.2, from coordinate 27,397,801 downwards.
CCGTTTGATAAGGTGCTGTATAGAACACAGGCCTTTTCACATCTTTCCTTACAAGCTATTTCATGCACGTCTAGTTCAACAGAGACTTGGCAGCGGCTGCAGACGAGCCACAGGCCCACGAGTGCAGCCTTCAGCCTGGCGTTAACCTCGTCTGGCTGCGTTTCCAACGGCTCCCACCGTTTGTGCCGCGGCCGGCGCCGCTTCGGGCCTCGGCTCCACACAATGAAAACTGTTTTCCTTTTGAGCCGAGCGAACAAAAGTCTCCTGACAGGTTGCGATGCCGTCTTTCAAGCCGCTGTCACAGGTAGCACATGACTAAGCCCTGCGAGGAGTTCAACGCGGGTGCGTAGAGTTTCACAAGAAAAGATGACATGATTGATTTGGCTCTCGGGTCCGTCCATGAATACGAGGCTCCAGCCGGGAGCTGGTTAGCTTCACCCAGGAAAACGGATGAAAACGGGGATTAACAGCTAGTCAGGCTCTCTCTAAAGGCGACAGATCCACCCATCAGCACCTCTTAAGCTCATTCATTAGCGTGTCATATCCTGTATGTTTTATATGTACAAATATGAAATGTGAACAGCAGTGGGGACTGGAGGAAGCCAAGGAATGAATGACGTTATTCCCACTGAATAGTGAACTGTCAGCAAACCCAGTGTGTTAACTGGAGAGCTTTGCATTAGCCTTCACGCTACGTTGATGTAGCCTCGCAACCCAGAGGCTGATCTGAGGGTGGCAACCAAGCAAATAGGCCCTTCTCTAATGCTGAACAGGTCCTTTGATCGTCCTCCGGGCTCAGGCTCAGGCCTGATTACAGGCCGCGCCCGTGCACAAACAGCAGCGCCGCCGCCCGCCGCGCCACCGGCTGCTAAGTGGCTCATCTGAAGCGTGAGCCGCGCAAACAAATGAACGGCTCATCCGCCACTTCAAACGCGCCATGCGTCATTTCTCCAAACGAGCGTCGCGTCACCCTGTCATCACTGCACCAGTACCACCAGTTACGGACGCTGGGAGCATCGGGAACAGCGCAACTCCCTACTCAGCTTGTTCACGACACCATCAGCTGCGTCATTAGCGGCTTAAAGAGCAACTCATCTACGCCTCGTCGTGACAGCTGTGACAGGACCCGGCTTCCACTTGTGTGTATGTTTGTGTGGAGGCCTGAGCAGCTGCCACGCGAGCAGCGACGGCCGCAGCCTCACAGCAGCAGGGGGTCCGTGGATGAAGCGCCGAGATCGGAAGGAGGGAGCGAAGCGTGCACATTATGGATGGAGCCACTGGAGCTGCGCCGCTATAGTGGGAGCATGAGGTGTGCTCCACAGAAGAGCTGGTATCACAGGCACCAGGACCTGCAGCGTTCCTGCTTCACGCTTTCTGATAATAAACCTCCGCTGCACGCGTGGCCGCAGTCCAACGCGACGCCGCTCTGACTGTTTCTGACGTCCTGTCACTGGATTTCTGCAGTCGTTTTAAAAGAAGCTGCTGTGACGCAGCTGTGCAACGTCGCCGTTTAGCGATTCACACTCGCACATCCCCAAGTTTCACATCACAGACGCGGATTCGTCTGACAGACATCGCTCACACCCGATCGGGATGAAGCTGCACTGATATTATCCACCATCCACTAATTCCAGGAGCTATTTTGCAGCTCTCTGTGCCTCAGTGTCCACTTCCTCCGCTCAGTGTGTGTCCGCCGCGTCCCTGAGGTCTCTGGTTTCCCTGCGCGTCGCACCAAACATTAACCATGATCGACAACCACGCCGTGCACACACCAATGCCCTGCTGCTATCGGACCCCGCGTTAGCTGCAGACATTAGGCAAATAATCTGCAGTTACAACACAAATAAACCATTAAACAACAATGAAAGCTCAACCGACTGTGTCTTTACTGCAGGAGGGTTTAAAGCAGGTTTTCCTTCAAGTAGCAGTGTCAGGTTTCACATTCAGTTTGACCTTTTAAATTGTACAATCCAAACAATTAAAGGCATCTGGCTAGAATACAGAGAAAACAGGAAACAGTCACCGGTTGTGTTTACACCAAGAGACTGGCTTCTTGTACTAGAAATGAAATTATTGTTTTATTGTGTAGTAAATATGGCACAGCTGACTTAAACTAAACATAAACTTGGCATGTCTCTCCCCACTGTTATGAGGGGGAATGCCATTGCTTTAAATACTTTGTTAATACATAGGTACACATGGGAGTACTTACGCACTAGCCCAGATGGCCGACCCTCTAATTTGAAATCGAGGGGTATAATTAAGAGACAAAAAAATTAAAAAGGAAAGCACGAGGATTTGCTGCTCCGACATGAAACGCGGCGCAAATTACAGCAAGGAGAGGCTCGGTTTGTGTGGTTGTCATTATTAGACGTCCACATTAAAACTAAATATTGTCCGGGAAAGGCGGCTTTGAGCGCAGATCCGGCTGCGACTTTGAAGTCCAGCAGATAGACGCAACCATATCCCCCCGCAACTTGATGGTCCCGGCGGTAAATGAAATGGGTGATATCAGATGACGGAGCTGAGGGTTTAGGTTCGTACCGACGGGGGCCCGCGGGGTTCGCCTTCAGACACAACAGCGCGTACGGCGGCGCAGTGCAGCGGACGGACGGTTAAACATGACGGACAAACGTCAGCGTGGACGTGTGAATAATCGATCAAACAGCTGATGCACAAGTGCAAATCATCAGAGCTGCGAGGGCAGGACGTGGAGGCGTAGTGCGTAATGGCTGCTGTTTGGCCTTAACTTTACTTTAAATCCAAACGCACGTACAGATCAACGGACTAAACGTGACAGAGGTCTCCTCGTCTGCACGGACCCCGTCTCGAACCGAGCTCCGGGTCCGAGGACACCTTTGGACTGGACTGGAACCAGATGTGTTTGCGCTGAAGGTGTGGAGTGAACAGCGAAGAGCTCGCGCTCTGTGAAAGTGTAGAAAACACGCAGAGCATTCGCCTTCTGCGCTGTCTGCTCGCTGCAAAGCCTCAAATTAAACGCAGCGTGTGGGAAGCGGCGCCGTAGTCGGAACTATGAATGAAGTGTCTGTGTGACATTTTCCATAGCAACTCTGAAAACATCCCTATAACATTGAAGTGAACGGCGTCCCGGTGCGTAAGCGGTCCACTTTGGGAGCGCGGCGCGCAAAGGAGCAACTTTGCAGACGCTGCCGCCAGTGAACGTGCGCGTTTATCGGGACACGGTGTAAGAAAAGGCGAATACAGAAGTTTCACGTACCGGTGTCGAAATGAGTAAACGCCGCAGCAGACAGAGCCCCGAGGAGCAGGAGCGCGGCGGTGGCCGTCCAGGAATCCATCGTGCGCCCGAAGAGTCAGAAGCAGCTCTCAGGTGAAGTGCAGCCTGACGGACGGACGGAGGGACGGATGCGCAACCGGCGGACGGACGGACGGACGGACGGTCTGGCTCTGTGCACGAGCCGATGTGTGGCCGGCGTTAAAAGTCCCGGAACTTCAGCGCGGGTCCTCCAGCCGCTACTACTGTGACACCGCAAAGACGGGACCAGATAGTAGAAAGCAGGGATCCTATTTCCAAGCCATGTGACAGGAAACTGGGGCAATGGATTCAACCTGCAGCGCTGTGGAAGCGGCGGAGAGGGAGGAGGAGGAGGGAGGAGGAGGAGGGAGGACAGCGTGCTGCATGAAGAGCAGGTTGGGGGAGTACAAATTGATTTCCCCCTCTTTAATACCTGGATTTAAAGATAATGCCACAGAAATACAGTCATAATAAGTTTAAAATTACAGCAAAACTAAGTAAATCAGATAGAAAACTACGCCAGAGCCTCCAAGAACAGGTCGTTCTCGGAGTCATGCAATTAGATATTTACAGGAACACTTCAAGCAAAGAGCTGGAGTCTGACAGTTCACTGCAGAGCACGCGGGACAGAACCAGCACCACGAGCTTGTTCTGGTGCTGCTGGGTCAGCGGTTCGGTGTTGGGGTTTGTCACTAAATGGCTTCAGAAGCACAGCAACGACTTTCACGTGATTCTAAAACAGTGGTTGTTTATGCAGCATCGTCCCTAAACGCATTAAGCTGCAGAGACGCTGAGAAATGTACTTTCTGTAAGGATTTGTCTGAGAACAGACTCGGACCATTTCTGCTCCTGCAGCTGGAGCCGCGATCAAAGAGGACTGTTAATAAAAAATATGTTGTAAGCTCTTCCAATAAACACGAGTAACATCTTTGGTGAGATTGATGCCTGGGGACAGATTTGGCAATCAAAGACTTTCTTTGTGTGAGTCTGAGGTTTTTTTTTAACGTTCAGTTATTTATTACATTTTTAGAAGAACCAAATATGTGTGATTTACTTAAGAGAGCTGCTGAAAGAAATGAAAATATTAATCATGCTGCTGTTTAGACTTTAATAATAATTTTAATTGGTTATTCCTTCAAAAATATGAATAGAAAATCAGGGCGTGGATAAAAGCTAACTTCGGTTTCCTGAGATCCGTTCCCTGCGCGCCTCCATTAAAGCGCTTCATGTCTCATTCGCCGGACAGAAACAGGTGCGCGGTGTGTGTGCGCGCGTGCACGTGCGCGCGTCACCGCTTCGGCCCGAAGCGTGAAACAGCACCCTCCTGCGTCTCAGCGCGCGCATCGTGCACCTCAGCGAGGCGTCCCCGGCCGCGGCAGCCGCCGCCCGGCCTGAAAATAGCCTCATCCGCGGTGACCTCAGCTCCGGAGGAAACGAGCGGCGTCTGTTCTGCCGAGGCGGCGGGTCGAGACGGGGGCGCCGGGGACGTGATCCAGCGTGACGCGTGGCCTTTTAGGAAGCGTACGTGCGAGGCCTGGAGACGCTGCCGTTAAAGGCCGAGCTTCAGGTACGGCGGGTTATTACGGTTTAAACATACTGACGTTTTACCGTGGTTTCCTGAAACACTTGGTTTCAGTCTGAAGCAGACGTTTTGATGTAATCAGTGGTGGAAACTGGCTGAATTCGGTTGTTCAGGACAGTTGAGTGTTGGTCTGATACTGATACAAGTACTTTACTGTCTGACGTCTGCCTGTGGGGCTTCTCAGCAGGGGGCCGAGGCCTCGTCGGTCCCTGTGATGGACGGGCGTCCACTCACGAGACGCGTGACGGACGCTGCAGCTTCTCTGCTCAGAGTCGCCTTCTGTGGCGACGCTGGTGTGACGTGCGCGTGTGCGTGCGCGTGTGACGTGCGCGTGTGACGTGCGCGTGTGACGTGCGTGTGTGACGTGCGCGTGTGCGTGCGCGTGTGTATGGAAGGCCAATCAGTCCGTATCAAACTATTCATGCGCTTGATCTGGGCATAAGCATGCGCAAAAAGCATACGTAAGACACACAGAACGCCCGTAAATTACGCGCGATTACATTAACGGGTGAAAAATACGCATGTAATGTAATAAAGACAAGCGTAAAAAACAGGTGTCTCGTTGCTGTCTCAAAGCATGCGTAATTTACGCTTGCTTGGCAGGACATTGCAGGCGTAAAATACGCCCGTTCGGCTGCAAAAAAAGCACGCGTAAAAAACGCCCGTTCGGCTGCAAAACAGCATGCGTAAAAAACGCTTGCTCGGTTGGACTAAGTTGCGTTTACTCGAAATCGGAGAAACTACGGTCCCGCCGCAATACACTGAGGATTGAGTGCTTCTTCAAGTCATTTGCGGTACATCCACAAACTATTGTACCAGGACTATTGCGAAGACAACACGCAAAGTACAACTAGTTTAATAGGATTTTTGTTTTGTACATTTTGATTGGCGAAGCTGGTTTTTCCCTCAGTTATTTGAGGTCAAAAAAGTACCTCCAGACTCGAGCTACGGGATGACTCGGAAACCAGAGAAACCCTCGTACCTGCGTTGAATGCGACATACATTAGGCTCATTCACCAAAACAGTTCGTTTCACAGTCTAAAACGAACATTCACAGATTTATTGGGTAATTAATTATGAAATATCCACAACCAGACTCATACATTCCCAGAGCAAACAGTGATTATTATTGGTAAAACAGTGATTATTGGAATTTAAATCCAAGCTACTGTATGTTTTTCTATTGTTGGTATCCATCACTCAAATCTAAGTCAAAAATCTAAATCAAATCCTTCTAACTGCACTTTTGCTTTCACTGTTTTTTCCAAAGACCACTAAATTATTTTTATTCCGCTATGTGCTGTCATAACATCTAGCACTTGTGTCCTAATGGCAATTATTTCACTCAGAAAAGTTTGTTATACAGCTTTCCATCAGCACAGGCGCACCACAGGGATGTGTCCTCTCCCCACTGTTCTTCCTCTACACAAAAGAACCAGTTGGAGCTCAACACGCTCTAGACTATGAAGATTACGGTGGACTTTAAGAGGAGTTCCTAGGGTCCACAAGCTCCTTGGACCTGAAGTGGTCCCCACACATAGACACGCTTCTTCCACCAGAGGCTATGCTTCATTCAGATATCATTTGGGAGGTGAATTTTCCCTTGATCTTCGGGAAGATGTAGCCGAAACCTTGCTTACCTGCTTAGTCCCCAGCGCTGTTCACCCGATCTTCATCAGCACTGATGATCTTCCTGGTCTCTAATATTATATGCTGGATATTATATGTCCTGATTATACCAACACCATGACAAGGTCTAATCTGACATTGTTTAGAAATGTTACAACCCCAATTACATAATGTGTCACATTCTACCATGCAAAAGATGAAACAGATCATGTACCTCTACTGTAAAATACAGACGTAACTGTGGACATTTGTAGAGTTTTTTTTATTTACTGGGGAATACTGAAATCTATTTGAAATACTTCAGTCAAGTGTTACACGTGACCACACAGGCGTCGGTGCTATACAACCCAGTACTGTACCTTCTTTATCTTTCTAAACACTAATATAAACATTACCTGCTATAATCAAACAGAGACAACAGATGTTACAGAATTTGTCTTTGTGAAAAGTGACATTAAGTGTACACACCGAAAACTTTGTATCAGGAGCAATAACAACCACATCATCTTAGGTAATGGACTCTTTAATGCATGCTTGAGCCCTAGTTGACAGCATTAAAACCAATGGCCACTTGTGCTTCTGGTCTATGATGCGTGTGCACGTTAATCTGTAGAGGACAAAAAGACAGTAATTGTTTAATGTAGAAGGCATAATTCATTAGCCAGTAAAAGTCATGTGATCACATGTTTGATAATGATAAATGATCAAAACACATCTATTGGAAAAGGAATTACTTGTTTGTGACAGACTTGTTCGACTGAAGCATCTATATATGTCATATTTAAGAAAAGTTATTTTCCTGACCTCACCTCTATTACAACAGAAACAGCACTTCAAGCAGCCCTCAGCTCAACGAATATGCAGAGAGTCAATTGACTCTATGACTTGTGAGTTTTACTTTTGCTGACACCACCTCGCATGACAGTCCAGCCATCACGTGCCTCTTTATCGCCGTAACAGCTTGTGTCTATAAGCACTGTGGAAATAAAACAAACGACATGAAATTACTGAAATAGTTTTAAGTCTCAAAATACATATTACAGTACACTAAACAGCAACAGAGCGTAACAGGTTTCAACATATACCTCGCTCTGCTCACTAAAGTGCAATTACTTCTTCATATACAGGGTGGCAAAGAAAACGGGAACTAAATTAGGTCCGCTGAAAAGTTCTAAGTGACCGTACTGTCACGCTGTATTAGCGCAGCTAGCTAGCTAAAACATTAGTCCCCTAAAGAGCAGAGGCATAGACGTTTTAACAATTATTGATAAAGCAACCGAACAGCTGCTGAACAAAGCAAAACTTACATAACGACACCTTCATAACAGTTCTGCGTAAACACACACCTCCATGTGTTGATGAGTGTAATTCCCACATAATTAAACAAATAGGTAATGAATTAGCATGTAGTATGCAGTTAGTCTTTGTAATTATAAAGGCCTGAAAAACAAGATTTCACTTGTCAGTCTGCAGTTAGTACCTTGTTGAGCCCCCTGTTGCATTTCCTTGACCTCCTGAGTATATTTCTCAATGTTTTCTAGGATGTCTTGTACTGCTGTTGCATCCATCAACCTCCCTCTTGAGCACTCCAGACAGCGTTTAAGGGTTTCCATTCTGAAATATGTGAAAAAATGTATATATTAAACAGGACGGATTTACCCTTATCATACACATACAGTAAACATATATACTGTATATATGTTTGTTCTTTTTTGTTGCAAAGCATGCTATAACTACTGACATGACAATACCACTTTAAGAACTTATAACTATTAATAAATTGTTAATGTATGCATGTATGCAACGCTTCTGCAATAGTACTGTAAAAATCTGAGTACATTTTTGTGCACCCAGTAGCGAATCTGCGAATAGCGTGCTAGCTTGACCACAGTTAGTGCATGATAATGATAATGAACAGAATAGCCTAGGACTTTCTTACCTTGTTAGAACTGTTTGAAATGCGTCATCTGGTGGACTGTCCCCTTGTAGAAGTCGAGTACACTCATTAACGATTTGTTTGCATCGTAAAAGGAAAGTTCTCTGAGCCATTATGATGCTAGTGGTAGCACATTTTTATTGTGTCATAATCTTTAATCTAACGCAGACGACAAGACAGTAAAATTCACTATACTTATTGTAGCGCCGCTCGCTGTACACATGTGCTACTCATTGTCATAAATAGATGCAGTAAGATTAATTACCGAAAGGATCAAACAAGCTACAGTTGCCGTTTGCTCCGGTGTGTCACCACGGTCAAATGAACCGCCGTTTACTTTTCCGTGGTCAAATGAGCCGTCGCTATATTCAAGGTGCGCGATTCGTGCTATAGTTACGGTAACTGTTGCGATCACTGAGAAAAGCCGAGACTCTCACTTTTAGGAGCATCTGGGGCGATATTAAGATAAATGTTGCAAGGAAATGAATTACATTTAAGAAATTACAGAATTTACAGTGAATGTCTAAATATATTCACTAATGGAAAATATAAAGAGGCAATTTGCCTCTTTTCTAAATCTTGGATTTGAATAAATTACTCAAATCGGGACATCACTAACTAGTACTTTATAGACTACTACCACAGGAAATATCAACTTATTTTACTGCATAGTTTTTAAATAATGCATAAAGTATCATTCAGTAAGTTCAACTGACACCAGTAGCTGAACTTTGCCCTTTGATAACTCCTGTTCTACTACAGCAAATATCCGTTACTTTTACTGTATATTTTTGGAGTAATACATTACTAAGTTTTCGTATAGTTAAATAAATTTAAGTCAATGACCAAACTTGACCCTTTAATTAAATAAATTCTGCCAATTTAGAGACTGGATTCCATCGAAGTTGCCTCATAGTTCTACTTAGTACTTCATATACTACTACACAAAGTATAAGCTCATTTCACTGTACATTTTAAGAGTAAAGTATCGATCCACTGTCACATGGTACGTAAACAGACAACCAATTAAGAAACTTTGATTTTGAATAAATCATGTTACTAAAATTATTAGATTAGTAATATATAATCTACTGGGGTAGTAGATTAGTGTCTTGCCAATGGGTAATAACTAATTTTACTGTAAACTCTGTGCAACGTACCACTTTTCTTGTGTGAAACTACATCATATTGTGGGGAGAAGGTGATAGTGAGGCAAAGAGGATCAGCTATTGGTTGTAATGCTAATTACTGTACAATAGTTTATGAATGCAAAATAGGTTGATATTTGCTTTGGTAGTAGACCATGAAGTACTTAGTAGAACTGTAAAGTAATGATGATGTACCAATGTGAGGAACTCATTTTATGGAAGGTCAAATTTCAGCTATTGATGTCAATTGAATTTACTGTACACTAGTTTATTTATATATTACTTCAAAGCTATACAGTAAAATAAGTTGATATTTGCTGTGGTAGGAGTCCATGAGGTATTAAGTAGAGTTATAGATGGTCAGACACTTTTGCTCCAAAACTATACAGTAAATATATTTGATATTTGCTGTGGTAGTCGTTCATGAAGCAGTAAGTAGAACTGTGAAGGAAAAGTGATGTAACATTTTGAGGAATAGGAGTTGTCAAAGGTCAAAGTTCAGCTATCGTGTCAGCTGTGGATGAGAGGCTATGAAACGGTTACAAAAGCTGGATGACAGACCTTTTTTGAGTGAAATAATTGCCAATAGGACACAAGTGCTAGATGTTATGACAGCACATAGAGGGAGAAGAGCAGTGGGGAGAGGACACATCCCTGTCGTGCGCCAGTGCTGATGGTGCGAATGCTGCCCAGCCTCACCTGCTGCCTCCTGTCAGTCAGGAAGCTCCTGATCCACTGGCACGTGGGTTTGGGGACGGTGAGCGGGTCAGTTTGTGGTGGAATATTCCAGGAGTGAGCTAAAATACAAAAATAGGATCCTGTTCGTCTTCATGACCACAGACGTCAGGGCGACAGGCCTGTAGTCCTGTATTCAGTCAGGCTGGAGATGGTGGACTGGAGGGGGGTGGCCTTTTGGTTTTTTGCCTTTGATAGAATTGTGTATGATAATTGAGACATTATTGCTGACATGACACGTCTTACTCATGGTCCTGGTAAAACGTTCTAAATTTTTTTTCGTTGTTCCTAGTCAACCTACAAACTATTTGCAGGATGAGGACTCGAACAGGCAACACTGTGGATGAGAGGCTGTAAAACAGCTACAAAAGCTGTATAACAAACTTTTCTGAGTGAAATAATTGCGATTAGGACACAAGTGCTAGATGTTATGACAGCACATAGCGGAATAAAAATAATTTAGTGGTCTTTGGAAAAACCAGTGAAAGCAAAAGTGCAGTTAGAAGGATTTGATTTAGATTTTTGACTTAGATTTGAGTGATGGATACCAACAATAAAAAAACATAGTAGCTTGGATTTAAATTCCAATAATCACTGTTTTACCAATAATAATCACTGTTTGCTCTGGGAATGTATGAGTCTGGTTGTGGATATTTCATAATTAATTACCCAATAAATCTGTGAATGTTCGTTTTAGACTGTGAAACGAACTGTTTTGGTGAATGAGCCTAATGTATGTCGCATTCAACGCAGGTACGAGGGTTTCTCTGGTTTCCGAGTCATCCCGTAGCTCGAGTCTGGAGGTACTTTACTGACCTCAAATAATTGAGGGAAAAACCAGCTTCGCCAATCAAAATGTACAAAACAAAAATCCTATTAAACTAGTTGTACTTTGCGTGTTGTCTTCGCAATAGTCCTGGTACAATAGTTTGTGGATGTACCGCAAATGACTTGAAGAAGCACTCAATCCTCAGTGTATTGCGGCGGGACCGTAGTTTCTCCGATTTCGAGTAAACGCAACTTAGTCCAACCTAACAAGCGTTTTTTACGCATGCTGTTTTGCAGCCGAACGGGCGTATTTTACGCGTGCTTTTTTGCAGCCGAACGGGCGTATTTTACGCCTGCAATGTCCTGCCAAGCAAACGTAAATTACGCATGCTTTGAGACAGCAACGAGACACCTGTTTTTTACGCTTGTCTTTATTACATTACATGCGTATTTTTCACCCGTTAATGTAATCGCGCGTAATTTACGGGCGTTCTGTGTGTCTTACGCATGCTTTTTGCGCATGCTTATGCCCAGATCAAGCGCATGAATAGTTTGATACGGACTGATTGGCCTTCCATACGTGTGACGTGCGCGTGTGACGTGCGCGTGTGACGTGCGCGTGAGCGTGTGACGTGCGCGTGTGACGTGCGCGTGTGACGTGCGCGTGTGACGTGCGCGTGTGACGTGCGTGTGTGACGTGCGCGTGTGCGTGCGCGTGTGACGTGCGCGTGTGACGTGCGCGTGTGACGTGCGCGTGCGCGTGTGACGTGCGCGTGTGACGTGCGCGTGCGCGTGCGACGTGCGCGTGCGCGGCGGCCTGCGGTTGCTCCTCGCCGCCCCTGTGAGCGGCGTGCGATGCTGTGCTCCACCGGTGGTTCCTTCGTGCTCGTCGCCGCTGCCAGCGTGTGATCGCGCGTCGGACGTGTCGGCACAGGCCGCGCGGCCGCATTCCTCTGCGTCTGCTGGAACCGCTGCATTTCTGCCGTCTCCAGGTAAAACTCAGCTCTGTGGCATTTTCGCATCAGCTTGCGTCAGTGAAGCCTCTGTGACGCCGCGTCGGCGGCTGCAGGAATCATGCACTGAGATGCATCAGACAGCGCTCTGCATCCCTGACCTGCCTGCCAATGGCAACTTATGCATAGTTGAGTTAGAAGTTGGCCCAGTCGCTCTGAATTCACAAACTCCGGAGCCAAGACGATGTCATGTCCTTCCTCTGTCTCGGTAAACACGCGCGTCTGGCCCTGCATCTTAATGCCACATTTCTCCCCTTTGCGGTGAGGACTCGTTCTTCTTCTGGGCTTCTGTTCTTGGCAGTGCACAGAATCTGTCATTGTGTTGAACCCGATCCTCCGAGTCGTACTTCGTCTCCTTTCACCTGGTTTACGGCGCCTTCTAGCTGCAGATGAGCCCGCGCTCATTGTTCGGACCGATTCTGCCGCGTTCGTTACGACACAGAGCAAACGGCAACAAGCCTCCGTGAGCGTTTTTCCAGTGAACTCACGCCTTCGCTCCAAGGCGAAAACGTCCCGCGACAGCGTTCACCTTCAAAAAAGCCTCCGCGCTTCGTCAGCCGGCGTTTGGGTTTTGGCAGCGCCGTGACACGCAGAAGAATAATGATTTTGTCTGCTCAGACTCCAGCGGTGACTCACGCTTCGCTGTCGGCGTCACTCTGTTCGCTGCCAAAACAATCGGTGCCATCGCTCGGCTCATTACATTAATTAAAAACCAAGCTCACGGTGACGCGTCTGCTTCTATGGGGGCCGCAGTGAGTCAGTGCCGTCATTCAACCGAAGCATCTGGTTGTTGTCTGAGGTCTGTGACCCCCCCTCACACACACACACGCACACACACACACACACACACACACACACACACACACACACACACACACACACACACACACACACACACACACACACACACACACACACACACACACACGCAGCCACATCAGTGTCTATATGATCCACCTCGTTAGCGGCTTCACACACTTCAGTGTCTCTGACCTCAGCAAAGCAGCGCCGTGGCCCCATCTGCACCAGGATCGGCCCCCGACCGCAGGCCCCTGTCGGACCCCCTCGGCTGCACACACCTGCGCGGCCCCTGGGCTCCGCCCGCGCCGAGCCCAGGGGCCCAGATGAAAGCTGGCCTTCACATTCAGCCACCTGCACGGCAGCAGCAGCCGCCGCGGCACCGCAGCCTCCCTCCACGCTGACGCACGCAGCCGTCAGCCGTCTCAAAGGGCTTCCCGGGTCTCTAATTATGCTCCGGGTGGGCGACACCCTCTGGAATGTTCATTGTGACACAGCTGAGCTTTATTTCCTTCAAAAGAGCAACGAGAGGAGACGAGGAATAATAGAAAACAGAGTCAGGAGAGGAGACGGAGCGTGTTTCTGTACGCACAAATCAGGACTAAATCGCTGGTGGGGGGTGAATCGGAGTTCATTACAACGTGAGCCTCGTCATATTTCAAACGGGACTTCTAACATATAAGAACAAGGTCAAAGTTGAAGCCCAACGTTTGCCTTTAAACTGTGACAGATGCTGACAACACACAGTCTGGAGCATAAATTTAACACACACCTTTGCCGCCTCCTCCGACCCGAGGGCCTGAACCTTCAGCCCAGACTCACGATTCTGTTCAGTGACGCTGGGGTGCGACAGTTTAACGGAAACAACGTTGTCTCATAATCTAGAAGATGATTAACAAGATAAAAAGACAAATTCTCATCATTTACACACAAACTGAACCGTATAAAGACAGTGAAACGCTGCCCTTCACTCTGCATGTCTACACTCATAAAGGGCAAAAATACTGTGTCACAATGTTTGAAACCAAACCCAAAGCCAGCTGATCGCGCTGGTCCTCGTAAAACAGGGCCTGGCCTTTGCATAAGCGATCATAACATTTTCGGGAAACCCTATGAAAGTGAGTGATTTATGGGGTGATGCAGTGACACTCATTTGAAAGTGGGTGGTGGTAGTAATGTGTTAAGAAGCTGAAGAAAATCAGGACAAAGAAGCCAATCTAGTCGTTGGGTCTGGTGACGCTGCGCTTCCTGTCCCAACACAATGTCCTCACACACAGCATCCGCTTCCCAGAATCTTCCCGAGTCACATCTGTTGTCGTCCTGCGACTGTGGAACACGACAGAGAACCGGGACCGAGGTTCAAGCGAGGCCTCTAAACAAGATGTCTTTACTGACAAATCGGAATCGTTTTCTTGGAAATAATCAGCGACGGAAAATCCCAGGACGCTGAAACGGGGCCCATGAATTATCTGAACATTTCCTTTACATGGTGGAGCGGTGTTTTCTTTACACAGGGACTGTAGTGGTCACTGCGCTGATTCAGCCTCAATCCCAAAAGCTCCATCTCTGCACAAACAACTGTGGGGGGCTCTAGCGTGGAGAGCTGTATTGAGGCCAGACTTGTTTTCACGCTCAAGCTGTTATTTATTCTTATTCTCACATCTCAGACTTGACAACATGGCAAACATCCCCCGATGGACGCCTTTTTGTTCCCTCCATTCAGGGAATGCAGTGTGAGAACCGCAGTCGCCCAGATGCAGCGCGGAAGCCGCTGATGGGAACCACACTGAGGACGCGAAGCCGCTACGCCTGCACTGTTTACAAGAGCTGGGAAGAGAAAAAACACATGAAAAATCTCTTGACGTCATGTTTCATTTCAGCAGCTTCGCGTTCGTGGCCCAGGGAAAACAAAAACACGGGCTCTCATGTCTTCATTGACACGACCCATGAGCAGACGTCCAGGTGACAGACTGCAGGGACAAACACACGTCTGCAGGTTTGGATTCCACACACACGTGCATTTGATGCTCGGCAGGTCGCCTGCTGCACATCAGACCCAATTATGAAATGAAAGTAGTCAAGGAAAGCCCGGGCAGCCGGAAAAGTTCTGTTTACATCTGAAGCATTGCGCTCCACAGACGCTGCTGCAGACTCAACTCAATGGTGACAGTTTGAGAAGATTGACGCCGCTCCTGCAACTGGAGCTGCACCGAGCGTAAACAGAGAAACTCCAGAACCTACGCGCGTGTAAACCGACGGGCTGTTTACTACATAAACAGGAGTGGCATCAATCGTCTTATCTGCTCAAAGGAGCAGTGCTTAAAATAAAATCACAGTTGACTGATTAACTCCGTAATAATTAATTGGAAAGCTGAGCGAGAGCAGAAACCATTACTGCGCGAGCAAAGACGCTTTCAGCCCGAATGTCGGAGACAAACAGGGACTTTTCCTCCCCTGAATGAATAACAACACATTAACCTGATGATGCTGCGGCTGCTGTGTCTACTCAATTAGCTCAGAGCTGAGCGTGGATGGGCATGAATACTTATGAGATCTTTGACCTTGGCCGCTCTGACACAGACGAGGAAGCAGAAAAAATCACAAATCACAGTGGTGGGGATTCATGAGAGTAAGAGAGCGAAGCGGAGGCCGTGCACTGGTCCTGTGATGTGACTCACACATCAGGTATAAGCAGGTGTACACAGGCACACAGCACGACAGTCGGGCTACAACAAGCAAGCGTGTCTAGACTCTATATAAGCTCAGTCGACTAACTGCGATTGGACCAGATTAAATGACAGATGCACGGCAAACGTTGAATCCCTGAATGCTGAGATGCTTCTATTTAGGCCACTGCAGGCAGCAAATGCAGACGAGGAGACAAAGAGGCAAGACTGGACCTGAATACAGTGATATGGCTTCACCCGGGCTCCAGCGCCGTGCACGTGTGTGGCGTCTCCGTGCGACGGCTAACGAGGCCTCAGACCACGCGCACACACACACGCAGACACGCAAACAAGCCCTCGGATTAAAGCCCACGCTCTCAGAGCTGCTGAGCTTTAGTTCCTTCTCTATCATATCAGTGCATCATGCAAGTTCCCCGCGGCCCAAGAAGAAGAAAAGGGGGGCACAAACCAAGCATGGAGGAATATGTTTCTTTTGAAGTCAAGCTAGCTTTGGCGTAACGCGGCCAGTTAAGCAGATCATTAAGCGTAATGGTGGGGAGGATTGTAAAGCTTTATCTCTGAGGAAAGAACAAAGTTCTCCATGATCTGGGGGATTCTGGGGCTGGATCTGATGGGAATTCCCAAGCCTGCTGGAACAGTTCGCTTTGAAACAGTGTGATCTGCGCTAACAGACAGGTGTCACCATAAATCCAGCCCAGGAATTACTTGACTGGATTTATACTTGAAGATAAAGTTTCCTTTGACAGATTATATGTGTCTAGAGGCTGAAGGCTCTGTCCCAGACTGACAGCACTGCTGGTAAAGTCTGCTGAAACATGACAGGACAGTCAGACGGCGTTACACAGAAACAGGGCATCGACGTCTTTACATTCAGGGGCTCAACGCACAGTACATGTTGGCGGCTCCGGTCCGCTGCCAAACACCAACTCAGAACCTCACCTCCAGGTGTGTCATCGGCTTCATCTGATTGGAGCCTCACCCGGTCTGTCACCTGGTCCGTCACCCGGTCTGTCACCTGGTCTGTCACCTGGTCCGTCACCCGGTCTGTCACCTGGTCTGTCACCTGGTCCGTCACCCGGTCTGTCACCTGGTCTGTGACTTGGTTCGTCACCTGGTCGGTCACCTGGTCTGTGACTTGGTTCGTCACCTGGTCGGTCACCTGGTCAGTCGAAGCCCAGAGCCTCTTCATGAGCTCCGTCTGTACACGTCATTAAAACAGAAAGTGAAGCAAGGTCACAAGAAACAGCGTCTTAAGTCTACAAGGACTGAACTTCTTCAAAGGAAAACAAACCACAAGGTCTGAGACCAACTTTATTTTCCACTATGCAAATACTTTTTCATGAGCAGAGTCCAGTCATGTGAAAATGACTTGTTTGAATATTATCACCAGTGAATGTGTGTCTCGGGTAGAGAATGAACGTTTCTCCTCTGGAGCGGTTAAAGGTGAACGCTAACAAGTCTGTTATGACTCTCTCCTCTCACTACTCGGTCGTCTGGACTCTCCACAGCTTTTCACTCGAATCCCTCTGGATCTGGAAACTGCTTCCACCCAAGTTTCATGTTTATGAAAACACTAGTTTCCAAGAGCCTGCAATGAATTTATATTTGGTGCAAGCAGCGTCGTGCATCTCAACCTCTGGCAACGTGCCCTTCCACAAGCTCCGAGAGGAGCTGTCCCCCCGGTTTCCACACTGCCGACTGATTGATTTGCTCTTTAATGGCTTCCTGTGTTGGGCACGGCTGGGGACGAACATCTGTAAGGGCGGAGCGGGCACGCCGGTCTGCTTCGCTCATCTGCGGTGTAGTAAAGTGCAAGTAAGTGAAGTATCTGCCTTTTCTGTGGCCTGCGAGAATGACGTGCTCTATTATAAAAAGAACTGACTCCAATGAAAAACGAGCCTCGGGTCCTAACGGCCGCTGGTCGCTGAGTGGATTACGCAGCCTCGGGGGATGAAATCTGGCCTCTGATGTTGATGACTGAGTGCGGGTAAGACTAGGAGCTGGCCCATGAGTGATAAACTTATACTGAGGCTTAATGTCAAGCGTCTTTGTGAGTCTTCACAAAGGCTGAGGTTCAGCTGTAGGTTGTGGAGTGAGTGGATTTAACATGGATGAAGAGGAAATTAAGCTCGCAAATATTTATAATCATCAGACGCAATGAACCGAAGCAAATCACAGGAGATTGAAAAGAGCAACAGGCCAAGACTCAGTTCAGACGCAATTCCAGACAAGATGCTGTTGCTGACAAGTAGACGACACGTTATAGAGAAAATGTTTTAAACGCTTTCTTTCATACTTAAAACATGACTTTTTGATCAACTGCAGTATAAAACACAGTGGTTTTCATCTGCCTCAGGATTCAGCTGACTTTGCTACAACTTTAGGCGTTCATGTTGTCAGAGGCTCTGTTTGGGCAAACACCCTAATCCTGAAATCAATCTTTATTTCAACCTACACCTTACAATTAGGGGTTATCGTCTGAAGACGCTGCTCAGTGACAGAACACACCTGCGAAGCTGGAGATGACATGAAACAAAAAAGAGCACACCCAAAACAAAAGCCACTTCAGAAGCCGTCATCGTAATCCAAGGGCGCAGAGCAGATCTGAGGAGTGGGAAAAGTCCCACGCGAAAGCGACCGGCTTCGCAGCGTCCAATCCGCTCGCGCTTGACTTTGATTGAACTAATTACGACAGGTTGTGGGAAAGATAAGCGAGCGTAAACACTGGAGGTTAGAGCGGCCCCCCCACCGAGATGAAACCCAGCTATTTTCATCCGTACGCAATTAGTCTGCATCTGACTCTGCAAACAGACGCGAGAGGCTGCACGGCCGCCGCCGCTGCTGTGAGTGACACATGAAAGCAGGGGAATTTGCACCCGGTTAGGAGATTATGCAGCGAGTGAGTCGCTAATACTGTACAAAGACGTCAGACAGCGACACGCAGGGAGGGCCGCGAGTCGCTTCGGGGAGAACAGGGCTGCTTCCATTAAGTTACACAGCAACATGTGGACTTATTTAGGTTCCTAAATAAGATTAATTAGTGTTGGCGAGGAACAACAGGAGATCCCCACAGGCCTGACGGAGCAACAGGCAGGTAAAAAACAAAAAGCAGCGTTGCACAACTCCTCAAAGGTGGAAAACAGTTTTTGCATGAGTCACAAAACTTCAAAGCGTCCGATATCCAGGTTATTTCAATTAGTCGTCCCCGAGCTGGTCCCACCTATCAGTAACAGGGATCAGCCACTTGAGACCCCAGCCCTCCGCTTCCTTTTACCCCCCAGGGGCTTCATGAGCCAGGTTCAAAGGGGAGGAGACCACAGTAACACGAGACCACGTCTGTCCATGGGGCATGTGGTGAACACATACAACACGCATGTACAGTCAATGACAGGCCACTGGATAAAAAGGTATGGAAGATATAAAAGGGTCCCGGACACAACGCAGCATTCACTCATTTATTGTTTCACCAACTCATTTTGAACTGAAGTATTTACAGAGGCTTCTATGGGCCGCGCTTTGTAAATACAGATGTAAAAGTGCGACAAAATCTCATAAATCACGTGATGATATGTCACAAAGTCGTGACCTCTGAGTAGCGTTTGTGGTTGTTTCTGACTCAGTCACTCAGCGAAGCCCTTCGTGTGACTGAAGGCTGCGAGGCCACACGGAGGCTGCGCTACGAGTTCAAAGGGTTTCAACCCAAGAAATGATCAGGTTCACCTCACGCTGGCCGTGAGCACGAACACATCTGGTCCCATTTTAAAGTGAGTGTTGATTGTGAAGATGATATCTCTCTGTAGTGTTTATACAATTCTCTGTAGCGAAGATCGGATGTTCAGTCATGCAAAACGGGAAAAAAGCCTGGAAGCAACCATGGCATTTTTTCCTTTACTTCATTGCCCTCAATCCTCACCCCGCACACACTTTACCACAATCTGGAGGCTTTCCAAGCTAAACAAGAGGAAAAACACAAGGCCGAACAACAAGCCCCGAACCCGAGGTTTTCCTGCAGGGTCAGCGGGTCGAGAGGAGCATAAACAGCACATGACGTCCAAGCGCTCGGCCTCCGCTGAACCACCACGCAGGTGAATCCACACGCAGCTGCTTCAGCTTCTGCCGGACCGGACCGGCGTCACCGCCTCCTCTGGGTTCACTTTCCTCTCTCTGGAAACACAAATGAAACAAGATTCACTGAAGCAACTTTGAAAGTTACGAGTTTAAATTACAGATGAAGCAAAACCACCACTCATATTTAAATACCGTGTGTCAAAAATGCTTTTCCATAGTTATTTTGGGCAACCAGCCATGCAGACGGCACGTCCTGCTGCTCAGAGGGAGCTGCAGGAGGGAAGTAACGGTGGACGCTGGTAAATCAGAGCTCACGTAGGAAAGTATCGCCCAGCACCAGATCAGTGGATCGCTCTCACTGCTACAGTTAATGCGCCACCATTAACAGTGACGTTTGATTGAAGCTTTTATTACAACTTCATGACGATGGCGGATTTGAACAAGGTTAAATAAATAGATATGAATTTAAGAAATATGTGGGAAAAAAAAGTGAAATAACGAGCCCAGTTTGTTCTAGGTGGAGGTTGGGTGACGTCACAATGAATATGTTTACAAATACGTATATCTGTAATAATAACAACACAATTTAATGAGCGCAACAAAGTGATACTGTAAAAGAAATGAGATAAACCTGAGATAAACATCTGAAGGCAGCTTAAGCTCGATTTGACGTAAAACAAGCTACACGTCTATGTCAATGAGCAGAAACCGTTTCCTGCATCACAGCAAAAAAGCTTTAATGCTAAAAAACAGACAGAAAGAAAGGTTGCGACTTCATGAAGAGATTCAAGCTCAGCACGACTGAAATGTTTACTCAGATTATGAATTCACTTTGACAGGTTCCTATTTTTCAAATACAAAAGTGAAGTTAAAAGCATTTCGGGCCATTTGCTCTTGAGACAGTGCAGCTCAGGTTTTTTTTTGCGTGCTTCCCCCACCGTCCATCGATCCATTTTAAGCCAAGTTCAGACACAGCCGCCCCCGACCTTTGATGTGTCATACAGCAGAAGAGGAGCAGACGCACACAGTATCTTATGGAGTAATGACTTTCTTGCTGCTGCTGTGAACCTGTTGAAACCTGCCGGGAAACCCTAGATGAGGAAAGCACCCCTGCAGCTCTGAGTGAGACGCGGGGAACAGAGGATCAGGAGGTGTTCACCAGCTGCCTGCTGCACACAAACACCACACATGCTAGATGTGTAGTATCACTGCCTCTCTCCTCCAGACACGCAAAGCAGACACGCTCTGAAATACAGTAAGGGCCCCGCTACTGCATCCTGCAACGCTCGTGATGTCGGGGAGGAACCAATATGTCTGAACCTGTTGTGTGGGGAGTGAGTGTTAATGCGGAGCAGAGGACACCTAAGCTACTGTATGCAAAGAATGCTTCCTGGCTGCGTGCGCCCCGGGTTCCCATATAGTATGTGTATGAGCATGTTCCCTCACATCTGCAGACCTCCTGACACCCGCCGTCTCCCTTTACACCTGGCCTCCTGTGATCAAGGCTCTGAGAGGGGGCAGGTGTGCTGGAAAACACAGTGGCCTCATCGCCGCCCGCTCCCAGTGCTGCTGGGAGCTTGACTTCTCACATCCATCTTTCTTCCTCCCCTGCAGGAGATATGGTGGGGAAAAGCCCACATGAAGTGTATGAGCCCATAAAACCAGCTCTTTAATTTTCCTGCACACGCCCGGGAGCTACTGCGGTCGCAGGTATGATCCCACGGGGTGCATGGGTTTGTCAGATTCAACAAGATCAGAACAATGGCGTAGGTGTTAACAGTCAGGTGGAGGGAAGACTGAATTCACTGCTTTTGGGTTACGACAGGAAAAGGTTTCATCGTTAGAGGAAATGGAAGGGAAAAACACAGTATACCACAGCAAGGAGACAAGGCGCAAGCAGCTTCCAATGGAAATAACTTCAACTGGTCAAGATACCAACTCATTTTAGTTTTTCACGTGTCTGGGTTTTGTCTTGAGTTTGGTGGAGTAAGAGGCGACTCCTCAGAGCTGACTGGCGTGTTACCCACCTGCTGTGTTTCCTGCTGTGTCGTACGATTATCACTGCCATTGCGATCATGGTCAGGAGGGAACCAGAAGCACCAAGTACGAACTCCAAGTGATCATCTGTGAAATCACCAGACAGAGAATTCATCAGCACCAGCCATCGATCGGCCTCAGCGGCCCATTCATCACCCACATCTTTAATATCTGGATCAACACAAGCTCAAAAAGGAGGAATTGATGTTGGAAGTAAAAGCACGAGTGAAAACAAATATCAATCAGCACTCGGTGTTTCTCTGAGCACAACATGCAGAGCTGCTCCGTTGCCAAGAGAGTTGAGCATGAATCTCAAAATAAAGATGAGTGTATCGGTTTGTGCATGAGCTAAAACAATGATCACACATCGCCAGTGTGACCTGAACGCAGAAGAGTTGGAACATTTTATTTGACCACAGATTCATTTTAATGATGCTCCTTAATGAATCTGCTGTTACACTATATAATAAAGAAACCTGAAACCTTCAGTGAGACACTCGATCAATTTAACTATGCATAAGCATAAAAACCCTGTAACGCATGAACTACGCGGAAGTGCAGGTTCTGGAACTCAGCTTTGCAACAACAAGACAAGCAACAACCTACACGTCTGAGTCCATCAGTTCCATGTGTTACTGTGGGAGCGTGACTGTACTGGGAGCGAGAGTGGGACTGGCCGTCAGTCAGTGGTGAGACGGAGTCTAAAGCCTCAAATCTGGCCTCATGACGGAGTCTACACACGTCATGAGGCCGGAATAAAAAAAGTTAAAGCAAACTAAACACAAGTAGAATTCAGAAATTTCTATTCTCCGCTTCGTAACACTTTGCTTCACATTCAGCCTCTTCTTCATTCAGTGTTTATCTCCTCCAGTAATTGCAAACAGACGCCAGCGATAAGAAATTCAGGCCTGTTTTCATAACTGGAGCGTACCCACACGCCCCTGAGCTACACTCTTATCATTAGAGCCTTTCTACAGATAGAGATGAGCTTCTGTCGTGACAGCGCTGATATCATCTTAAAATAATGGTGTTGATTTTCCTCTCTTTGGGAACAGTTTGTGTCTTTGTACCAAGCTGCCGTTTCTGAAGCAGCGCGTCCACCTTCTCTGTGGCTTCGTGTAATAGGTGGAAATCTTTCAGTCGGAATCAAACGTTCCTTGTCCGGACTTAACAGGCTCACTGCTGCAACCTCAGCGCCTCATAGAAGCCGCATAGAAGCGTCATGTTTACCACTGACTTACATCGTGTCTCCTTTTAATTGATCGTTTGCAAACTGGGAACAGTTCGTGTTCCCATTGTTCTCCATGCATGGCCGCTGTCTGAGCCTCCTCCTCATGATGCACCAGTTTTAGACAAGCTCCAGCACAAACACTCAGCGAAGCCAACGTGGATTCATCAGAGCACTGGTCTGAATCGAAACTCAGTCAATCTGACACAAGCTCAGAGCTTTTTCTGCACAGAACTGATATGTGGCCTCCTCCATGACTGCTGTCACAGTAGGTGTCGATTGAGACAGAGGCTTCAGATCGGACACATTTAACAGTGGTCGCCCATAGAAAACCTCTCCCTGGTACAATGTGGCATAAATTCAGTTTAGTTGACTAGACTACATTTCCAGCAGCCTTATACTGAGAAATGTTAGTTTGACTGTAAGATAAGAAAGGATTTAAGGGACTGACAAAAATAAGAGATTTCACATTTCCTGTATTATCGAATGAGCAGCCTTTCCAGACATCAGCTGTCTGACGTTCCCTCACAGCTTCATCAGATTAGCCTCATGTGACCCTTCACTCACTTCACGTTTCAAATGTCAGGACACAAACTGAGCTGGAATCATGGTTTGGTGCGTTCTACTAACTTAATGATTTTGTTTGGGCTTTCTGAACAGTTTGTTTGCTTGGTTGATCCCACAAACAAGCAGAAGGTCTAGTGGCTTCAGATGCTGCAGGATAAACACGTTCTTTAAAGGTTACTCCAGTACAGATGTGTGGTAACGCCAAACGACTCGAGTCCGAGAGAAACTTTTTTTTCTCCTGCACTTCCAACAATACTCTCTCACATTCTAAAGACATCAATCAACTGCACCACCCTCTTCTCAGTGCTCCGAGCAAGTCCTTTAACGTCATCAGTGTGTCAGTAACGGGAACGCGGCTAATGAAAAACAAGAGGAGCGTCAGGAAGTGGGAATGAGGGCTCCGCTCTGTGGATGCCGGTTCAATCCAGCCTCACTGCGCAGGGCTGTGTGTGCACAGGTTCAAGGGTGCACACTCCCCCTGGCTGCACAAGCTGCAGCTCCATCTCAGCGGAACGCGACGGCCGCGGGCACAAACCCGAGGCTTTGTCTCGCAAACCGTGTCAGTTTTTCCCATTAACATTGCTCTGCCCCGTCCCGGCAGCAGTCACCTCTCCTTTAATCACTTTGTTCCCCTCTTCACGAGGAACAGTATTAATGTAATAATGCCATTAAGGTGGAGCGAGCCGGTTGTTGGTATGCAGATCCTCAGCCAACGCTATTGTCTTTCAGAAAATCGTGACAAGGTGCAGCCAAGCTGGTGAACGCTGTGACCTTCTATTAAGTTTCTTGTGCCTCACATCCTCATTCTAGCCGTTACTGATGGGTGATAAACGTACAGCAGGAGACCAGCCTGTGACGGAAGGCTCTTACTGCCACCTCTGCTCACAGGTGCCACTTCAACAGGACAGCAAGTCAAAGTGGACCTTTCTGTGTCCGTTCAGCGAACACATCACATGCAGTGATTCATGAGAGGAGGAGACGCCTCCTGCCTCTTGCACAATACAGTGCACACAGGCCTGTGGTTAATATTGTTTACATGGCTGGAGGTCGCATCTAACGGCGGAGGTAACAGCTCAGGCAACACCTGCCACTGAGACCCTCAGGTCATGTTGGCAGTTGTTGGCTCAGATTTTTGTAATGAGAGTGTCAGAACAACTGTGGTCATTGTCTGGTTGTGTGTACGAGGGTGTGTTCCATCACCCAGGCATTAGAGAAACTTTCTGTCTGATGTCTGCAACGTTTCTGTTGTTTCTCTCCTCTCTGTCCCTTCAACCCAACCCGTCAAGGCAGATGAGCCTGGTTCTGTTCTCCACTGTCTTCTCGTGCTTTGTAGTATTTGTTACAAATAATGATTTGCTGACTACAAGAAAAGCAAGACATCCACAAAGCCTTTTTTGTGGTTAGCAAAATGAAAAAGAAGCAAAAAGAACAAAAGGAACAGTTCTAAACAGCTCTGCATTCAATTACATTATGAAACTAATATGTTTGTCTAATAAAGGAGTTAAGGTGGATTGTGTCCAGCTGTGGCCAGTTGTTAGATGGGCCCCAAGATCTGATATATTAACTCTGTTCATCTCCGATTACAATCACAAGGAAGTCTCTGCTTGCAGCTCTAACAAGGAAAAGATGGAGACAGGAATGAAGCCAGAATTAAAGTGGAGGTGGATCACAGGTCACGCTTTAGGTCACTGAGATGTCCAACAAACTGATTATATGATAAAACTAATGAATAATTACTGTACTGCTAATTGTTAGGTCCTCTAAGAGCCAGTCTTTCCCCTAATGAGACAAGAGGAGGCGTTTATCTGCTAGAAACTCTGTGGCAACTTCTGCCACCTGGTGGAGACAATAGGTAACTACAACAACACTGACAGTTCAGGGTGAAGTAATAACCTGAACATACATGTGGTTCTAATTTTTCAATCCAAATCCAGGCCAATCCTGGTTCAGAGGTTTATACCTTTGTAGCTAATGACCTGTGTGTAGCTTGAGACGAGTCTACTGAAGCCTGGTGAAAAAGAGTTTAAAGAAGAAGCAGAGGCTTCTAAACGCCCCTCATGCTTTTCATTAGAGGATGTAGCCTGTTGCACTAAATATGAAACACATGATGATTAGCATGACAACATCTCTCTAGCGAAAAAAACAGGGATAACAAATCATATCGTACAGCTGACAGTGTTGCTTCATGTCAGAACCGACCTGTTAAACAGTTGGGCTCTTCCCCTGTCCAGGTCCCATCGTCCAGACAGTGGCGCTGTGCTGATCCATACCGTTTGTAGCCTTTGTTGCAGGAGAAGCTCAGAGTGTCACCGGCGAGGTAATGTGTCCCATTCTTCTTTCCGTTCCTGGGCGAAGCCATCCAGCCACAAGACACCACTGAGCAACAACAACAACAAAATCAACCTTCCTCACCAGCCACGAGGAAGCTCCAACTGCAGAGGTTGAGGTGTGCTGATTGTGTACTGCATTATATAAATAAACATATTATTGTAAATGATATACATGATCTACTACCTGGCGCCAGAGCGTCCATCAGGGCTCTGTGATCTTCATAGGCTCTGAGTGTGGCGTTTCCCATCGTGAGGCTCCGAGTGGCCAGCGTGTCATATTTACAGACCTGTGCTCCTTCTCCAACACACATCTTCACCATGTTCTGCACCAGAGCGTCATCATCAGGTACATGAGGCATGGAGAGGGCTGGAACAAAGGCCGGGTGGTGGTTTGGTGGCAGACTGTAAGTGTCCATCAGGTACTTGGAGTCATATGTGAAAAGGGAAACCTCCGCCGAAACATTCCCTGTTGATAAGACAAAAACAGTGACATGACTGACCACGAATGGAAAGCGCTGCAGGGCGATGCGCGTTGCCCAATCACTGTACTTGGCTAAAACAACTGTAGCTAGTTTCTAACAGATGGACATAAACTGGGAGGGGCCGTGCCATAATTGGGAGGTTTGGCCATGCTGTAGCATGCTGCAGACACACCCTGCAGCAGGGCGTCATTAGCTGCTTATGCTGCAGCCTTTGATCCAAGCAAAGATGTCACTCTATCAGCACCTGTACATCGAAGTGGCCCACAAGCTCAAACAGAGAATTTGCTGCATCTATAAAAGTTGATTGTAATGATTTAATTCGAAGGTTGAACTCCAGACTCCAGTGATATTTAATGTAATTCCACCTGAGACACTGTTATCATGAACAGAATCCATGCAGTCTGGCCTCGTCGTGGTTTCCCTTCCACTGCATGGCCTGCTCTCTCTGTAATGCATTAGTCTAACTCCAAACATGTGTCTAGTTGTGCATTCATTTATCACGGTTTGAGCCAAATGTGGCTCAGACACAGTTTGTTCATTTACAAAGAAAGAAATAATCTGTTCCTAAACATGCAACAATAACATATGAGTCTCACTGATTGATTGCAACAGTCCTTCACACTCACAACCAGATGCGAAGATGAACACTTCCTGCGACGTGGCGTTGGCTGAGGAGAAGACCTGTCCTTGTGCGGTGACCAGGTCGTCGGATGGGTCAGAGTTCATGGAACCCAGTAAACCCCAGGTGTCGTTGGTAAACTCCAAAGGCAACAGGACGGTCACAGCCATGGTTCCTTCGCGTAAGCGGACCTCCACGCCAGCACCTGAGAGGAGCGCCACCGTCACGTTCTGAGGGGTGGGGCTGAACACAAACACTCCTAGAAAGGTAAGATGTAGAATGAATTAATAAAAATATTCTTTACAGATGGTAAAAAAATATATATCTGATCTGATATTTTGACACAGGCACGGAAATATGATAATTCTGTAGATCCTCAGGTTAAAACCTTTGTCTCTTGCAGCCAACTGAGCCTAGAGCAGCTCTGTTGTAGTAAAAACCCTTTAAAGCCTCTCACCATGCAGATCCATCCATCTCTGCTCACTGAAAGGCAGGATCCTTTGGCCTCGGAGCACCTGAAGCTGGCCCTCGGCTACTCGCACCTCAATGATGTCAGAGTCCTTCTCCTTCACAGCCACAGATGACAGCTGCGTGGCTTTGGCCAGTGCACCTGTAGTGGTAATATTACTATTATTATTATATCAAATGATCCAGATGTTCATTCTCTCCAAATGTTCTTTGTTCATGGCTCTTGTGCAGTGGTTCACCTGACATCACCTGGTGTCACAGCTGAAAAATAAGCCTTAAACAGTTCTTTGAAGAAGACCAATAAAACCCAGTAAGATATGGCGAGCTCTAGGGTCAGGGTATAAATCCTGATCTTTAAAGCAACACTCATCAAACCATAAAATAAAACTCTCTGAAGACGTTCTGATCCAAACAGTGCTCTGGGCTAAAAGAGAGAGGTTCATGTGGATGAAAGAACAGACAGACGGGGCACTGACATCAAACGTAGGCTCACCGTTCTTAAGTTTCATCTGCTCAGTTCGGGCCTGAACACTCAGCCCTCTGTCCGACGACACCAGGTGGTACTCGCCTTTCCCATTGAAAGTGTAGCTGAGGCCATCGAACGTTATGAAGTGTGGATCCCCGAGCACGACGCCTGTGAGGCGCAGAGAAATAAAAGATGCAGTATTTTGTGTTAAACAATTTTCAATTAATTTATTTTTTAATTTATTTTATTTATATAGCGCCAAATCACAACAAAGTTATTTCAAGGCACTTTACAAAGTAAGGTTTAAAACCTCACACAACTAAACCCAACAAATCCCACATACAGCAAGCATTTAATTTGACAGCAACAGTGGAGAGGAAAAACTCCCTCTCTAACGAGGAAGAAACCTCCAGCAGAACCAGACTGGAAACAGTCTTAAACAGTCTCTAAAGGTCCCGACTTGGACTCACCAGCTCTCGGGGGCCGGTAGTTGCGACATCCACTAGAAGGCCGATGGCTGAAGTAAACGTCACAGTTTTCAGACCACAAGCAGCAGTAGAACAAACTTGTGACGTCGTACAGCCAGTGGGAGAACCCCGGGACGCGCGGAGGGCTCCTGTAGGGGGGTGAGCCCCAGGCGTGGGCCCTGTCCGGGCTGCTGCCACCAACAGAGTCCCCGGTCAGCACCAGAACTCCGGTACTGTCATAGCAGCACTGCTGCCCCGAGCCAAGGGTCGGACTGAATAAAAAAAGAAACAGAGGAAATGGTTTCTAAGTCACTAATGATCTTCTATTAGCTTCGGACAATGGTCTAGTTTCTGTCCTTGTCCTGTTAGATCTTAGTGCTGCATTTGATACAATTGATCATCACATTCTATTACAGACACTAGAACATAGAATCGGGATTAATGGAACAGCATTGGGATGGTTTAAATCCTATTTGTTGAACAGATTCCAGTTTGTTCATGTTAATGATAAATTCTCCACACGCACAAGGATTAGCTATGGAGTTCCACAGGGTTCTGTGCTGGGTCCAATTCTGTTTAGCTTATACATGTCTCCTCTAGGTGAGATTATTAGAAAGCATTCTATTAATTTTCATTTTTACGCAGATGATACTCAGCTATACATGTCCTTGGAACCAAATGAAACAGATCAACTAGTCAAAATTCATTGTTTAAAAGACATCAAATCCTGGATGTCCCAAAACTTCCTTCAACTAAACTCAGATAAAACTGAGATTCTTATTGTTGGGCCTAAAAATCTGAGAGAGACACTATTGAGTCAGATAGCCACCCTGGATGGCATAACATTAGCTTCAGATTCTACTGTGAGGAACCTTGGTGTCATGTTTGACCAGGATCTCTCTTTTACATCATACATTAAACAAATCTCCAGAACCGCCTACTTCCACCTTAGAAATATAGTTAAAATCAGAAGCATCCTCTCTCAGAGCGATGCAGAGAAACTGATCCATGCATTTGTTACCTCTAGGCTGGACTACTGTAACTCCTTACTCATAGGATGTCCTAACAGCTCCTTAAAAAACCTACAGCTCATTCAAAATGCTGCAGCCAGAGTTCTGACAGGACTTAGAAAGAGAGATCACATTTCTCCTACATTAGCTTCTCTGCACTGGCTGCCTGTAAAATGTAGGATAGAATTTAAAATTCTCCTACTCACATACAAAGTACTCAATGATAAAGCTCCTTCTTATCTTAAAGACCTTATAGTCCCTTATGCTCCCAGCAGAACACTTCGTTCTCAGAGCGCTGGGCTACTTGCGGTTCCTAGAGTGTTTAAATGTAGAACAGGGGGCAGAGCTTTTAGCTACCAAGCTCCTCTCCTCTGGAACCAGCTCCCTCTTCAGGTTCGAGAAGCTGACACACTCTCCACCTTTAAGATTAGGCTTAAAACCTTCCTTTTTGATAAAGCTTATAGTTAGAGATGGTTCAGGTCACTGGCAATTATTGTTAGTCACAGGAACCATCTCTTAGTTAAGCTGCAATAGACATAGACTGCTGGGGGACTTAATTTATACACTGAGCTCCTCTGTTTCCTTCTACCTCCTCTGTCCCATAACCTCCCATCATTGTCCCATGTTTAACTAACCTTGTCTCTTTCTGTCCAGTAGTTGTGCTTCTCTCCTCTCTCCCCCCCCACCCCCACTCTTTCTCCCTCTCTGTCCTCACCCACAGGTATCATTGGACTCAAAGTTTGGTGTCTGTGATGGGCAGCTGCGGATCCAACCATCCTGCCTGCATCCAGTCCCTGGTCCTACCATCCTGCCTGTGCTCTGTTGTTGCTTGTTGTTGCTTGTTGCTGTTGCTGTGCTTTTCTATCTCTCTATCCTCTCACCCCAACCGGTCGAGGCAGATGGCCGCCCACATCCAGTCTGGTTCTGCTGGAGGTTTCTTCCTCGTTAGAGAGGGAGTTTTTCCTCTCCACTGTTGCTGTCAAATTAAATGTTTGCTGTATGTGGGATTTGTTGGGCTTAGTTGTGTGAGGTTTTAAACCTTACTTTGTAAAGTGCCTTGAAATAACTTTGTTGTGATTTGGCGCTATATAAATAAAATTGAATTGAATTGAATTGAATTTCTACACAGAAGAATTTATGCATGTGTTTGTAAATCCTACCTGGCTTGAATTGCTCTGACACAGTGGACGCTGCCTGGGTGATACGTGCACACACTGCCCCTCTCAACGTCACAGCTGTAATCAGCCTGAAATAACACGATGAACGCATGTGCTTCTCCATAAAGGGATACAACTGGTGGTGAAACTAGTTCAGTTAGCACAAATACACGCTCACTACACTGCTTTTATTGGCCTTTCATGAACCAGCAAAGAAAACAAGTCAATAAAGCTGGTGGACGTTTGTTCGTCCTTTCCTTTAGTCACTTGTTAATATTAATACAAACATAGCTCTATACAGTATACAGTACGTTAAAAAAGTAATTATAGTAACACATAAGAGGAATTTTCTTGTGATGGATGTTTAGTACTCACATGAAACCTGCCTGTGTCTGCTCTGGCCTGTGTCAGAGTACAAGGGCAGTCAGCGAGCTCCTCCAGAAACTCTGGGAGTTTCTTCTCCAACGTGTCCCATTGCAGACACTTGGTCGTGGCCCAGGAAGAAGAGTTGGCTCTAAAAACCTGACCCAAGTGCCAGGCCAGGACATGAAGCCCACTCCAGAGGCACTGTACATCTCTGTGTATAAAAAGATAAGGACCAGTCAAGGCTTGGAAATCTAAGAACAAACCGAAACAATGAATAAAACCAACTTAGAGAGTAAGTGGAAAATATATTGAATATAAAAACAGATTGAGATATTTGATAGATTCGACCTATTTAACATTTGGAAGTCCTGCATGTTGTCATTGACAAATCCATAATGGATACCTTGCTCCATCACATATAGAACTAGCAGTTATGCGAATATTCCCCAGCTCCCAGTCAGAGTAGACCTCGGAGGGCTCTGGGATGAAGCCGAAGGAACCGGTGTTGGGCAGGTTCCTTCCCAGAGAGTACAAGTAGCTCAGCTCTGCCTGTGAGTCGTTACTCTGAGCCTCCACGCTGCTGAAGGACTCTCTGTAACCCCACAGCTCTATGTTGACTCTCTCTGAGCCGATTAATGAGCTGTTCCACGTCATCTGCAGCTGGCCCGCTACGCTGGGCGTGCCATAGTACTGCCACTGGGTCACATTCACCAGGGTGACTTCAAAGGCAGGGTCCACTTTGCTCGGATGAACTACGCAGTGGAAAAAGGAAAATACATTGTTGTCCTTGTTTTACTTTCTGAAACCACTTACATGTATTTTAATATTTACCTGACAAATATTCTCCAGATCTGTCAAAAGTAATGTTGTCTACTGAGACATCAAGCGATATCCATCCTGTCTCAAATAGTAAAGGAGTGACACAGTGGGAGCGGCCTTCAGAATCAATAAATCCTTCTCGATCAGTCTCGCCATTGAACCTAGAACAGGTGATTGATTGATTAGGGTTCGCTGCAGGACAAAGCACTACTACAGTGTCCTTATATATTCTCTGTAAACACATTACAAATGTAATTCTAGTGACATTTTAATGTCTGTATTTAAAATGTAAATATACTAGATACATAAAATATAACCAGCAAACACTAGATTAGATATCAACACCTGTAACTGAATGCAACAATGCAATTTTATTGATTGATAAGCATTGGACAATGTTTCCAAAAACCGAACATGTCATTAGGACAGCATGTGATTTCCAAGTGTTTTTTCCACACCGTATTTGCATATATTGCATATATCACACACTGAGTGCTCACTGGGAGAATAATTCAGAGCCACCAACCTGCAGACTAGTCTCCCTCCAGGGTTCAGGGCCAGATTGAGGATCCTGAGCGCGCGTCCACCAAGCATGGAGCTGGAGTGAGGCTCCACTTGTAAACAGAACTGCCTGTAGTCTGCACAGCAGTTCAGCAGAGACACACAGGTTACATGGCAGGAACATTCCTGCAATGTGTCTCCACATGCTCCTCTGCATGTTTGACCTACACCACAAATAAATACCCACAAAAGAAATAAAACGACTGCAAACCACTCCGTTAAAGGTTCAACCTACACCTGGAGGTGTCAGTCCCTGAAAAACTCTAAAATGTGACTTACCAGATGCTTTACAACAGCAAATAAGGAGAGAGAGAAAAATCGTGTCTCTCATGTTTATCTTGGAGAACAAAATAACACAATGTGTCAAGTCCTGTCCGTGTTACACCACACTTGGCTGAACCAGGGTATTGAAGGGTAACACTCAAATAAGGTCATTCTAATAACATACTAACCTCATTTTTAATGGTAATCGTTCTGTTATAAATTAACAAAAAATATTCTCACGAAGGTCAACGGGGTTTTTCTTTCGACGTAGCAGCACATGTTATTAATGATTGATCAAACCCACGTTGTAAAGTTTTAGAAAACTATTTTAAAGAGTAACCTTAACATCCTCTGCTGGTCGGGTTAGATTTTCTCAAGTTGGTCATGAAATCTCGCGAGACGTGGAGATACTTCAGTATTTGGCGCATGCCCAGTTCGTTTCACTTTACATGTAAAAGACCAGAATGAATTGGATCTGATAAATATACGGACAATTTTAAATCAAGCTGTTAGCTGTCGCGGTCGTTTTAAGTCAGTTTGTGTCATCTCGACCCTGTTTATTACAACGAGAACCCCAACGGAGAAACCGCAAGAAAACAAATGAGTTTTTTTATTGTCAACTAGAGCGCTAACGAGTTAGCTAACATTAGCTGCAGGCTCACAGCGCTACAGGAGCCGAACAGAGCAGCAGCATAAGTAGCAGCTCAGTTAGCCAATAAAGGAAATATCAGAACCATGTATTTTCTCTATACAATACTCGCATCTCTGGTTTCTTTTTTCATTTTAAAATGGCTGAAAAAAAGGAGATATTGTACCGACGTGAAGAGACTCGATGGCAAAACGGTTCTCATCACAGGTAAAATGAACATATTTCAGGACCCGTGTCTCTTAGATCAGCTCATTAGTCAAATCATTCCGTATAGTTTTACATACTATAGAGCATGTCGCTATTGCCCTCTAGTAATAAACCCCCATTAACACGGACCCATCCCATTCGGGCTTTTCTGTGCAGGTGGTAATTCTGGCGTTGGGAAGGAGACAGCAGTGGCTCTGGCAATGAGAGGGGCGCGTGTCATTATTGCTTGTAGAGATGTGGGCAAAGCTGAGAAGGCCGTGAGGGAGATCAAGTTCAGGAGCCGGAGTCTGAACGTCCTTCACATGGAGCTGGACCTGGCCAACCTACAGTCGGTACGGGACTTCTGCAAGAGCTTCCTCCAGGGAGAGAAGAGGCTTGACGTCCTGGTCAATAATGCGGGTGAGGTGTACTCAACAAGTGGTGTAGTTCTGTCTGACAGCTAAGCCACACAGTTGCACTTAGAAATGTTATTTAACATAATGCTAAATTTGATTGACTCTACTTTTCTGTACAATCTGTGTTCTTCATTCAGGCATGCCTAGTGTCCTCGACTGGACAGACGACGGCTACAGCATGTGTTTTGGCGTCAACCACTTGGGTCACTTTCTTCTAACTAATCTGCTCCTGCCTCGTCTGAAAGAATGTGCCCCCAGCAGAGTGGTCACGCTCACGTGTTCTAACTACAAATACCAGAAACTGGATTTCCATGACCTCAACTACAACCTGCTCCCGTTTTTTACCTATTGTCGCAGCAAACTGGCCAACATCTATTTTAGTCAGGAACTCGCCCACCTCACAGAAGGAAAAGGAGTGACTTGTTTTGCTGTGCACCCTGGTAAGCGACTTTATGGTTGGCAAGGAGCAAACCAATGCATCACAATATAAAACTTCACGCAGAGATTAAAAGTGTGACCCCGAACATACACTGACATTCTGACACTCATTCTTGTTCTGTGCTTTACATCTGTTTCTGTAGGCTTTGTTCAAAGTGGGTGGACCTGCCACTACTCCATCTTGTTCCGGATGCTGATGCAGGTGATCATGTGGATGTTTTTTTTGCCATGCGAGATTGGAGCTCAGACTGTCATTTACTGTGCTGTGTCAGATGAAGCTGCCAAACACAGTGGTGGTTACTTCGTGGACTGCAGACCTGCCACTTTGCGTCCTTTCGCAAGAGACACTGGTGTTGCAAAAAAACTGTGGGAGGCCAGTGAGAGGCTTGTGAAGCTGGCCTGATGTCAGATGGATGGGAAACCAGTCGTTTTTTTATATTTGTTTATTTTTAACAAGCATTACTAATGGTATACCTTCATGACAATTTTCAAAATGTTTTTATAAAGATGCACTTTTTAAAATTTTATTTAAAAAATCTATTACTTTGACTGGAAAAATTATGTGATAATTTCATTCAACATGTTTACATTTATTCAATTATTTAGATTAGAGTTTTTGTATTGACTAGTTTGCAGTGTAAGTTCCACATAAAAAATTGAGTCAGATCTATTAATTAAAGTGAGAACTTTAAGGACAATGTTGCATAAAATGTTTTTGTAATGGCGAGAAATTATGAAGGTGGTGAAAAGGCAAAAGTAGATTTGTTCACTTGTTTTTTTTTTTTAAACAGCACCATCTGATGGTGGAACAACGAAATAGCAGTTTCATTTGAATCAGTTCTCCACCCATCTATGCAGTAAATGAAACTGAAAGATTTGTGGTGGTGTTCACAACTGAGCTGTGACTACTGGACACGATCCGACCTCTAAAGGATAATACAAATAAAATACAGGGGTTGTTGTCAGGTGAGTCTTCCTACTTTTCAAATTTAAAGACAATTAATAAACCAGAGGAAATGGCGAAACAGATAGCTTTTGTTGAAAGTTTCCTGAGCTGCCATGTTTGTTCAGAGACGTTCAGTGATCCTGTGTCTCTGAGCTGCAGCCACAGCTTCTGTTCAAGCTGCCTGACACAACTCTGGGAACAACCTGGAAACAAGAACTGTCCCATCTGTAAAAGAAGATCTTTGGAGGAAAATCCAACTATTAACCTTTCTCTCAAAGAACTCACTATTCTGGGCTCTGAGGGCTTCAGCTCAGGGAAACACAGCTGGGAGGTGGAGGTGGGAGATCATCCTGGCTGGGTTGTTGGTTTGGCTAAAGAATCAGTTGACAGAGCACAAGGTTTTGCTTCACCAAAAAATGGATTCTGGTGTTTATGGCATCGCAATGGTAAATACACTAATGATTTTGGTAAAACTCTGATAGTGAAGAAGAGTCTCCATAAGATCAGAGTCCAGCTGCACTATCACAGGGGGGAGGTGTCCTTCTATAACCAAAAAGACATGACTTTCATCTACACTTACATAGACACTTTCACTGAGAAACTCTTCCCATATTTGAATATTGGAAAAGCTGCTGAAGCAATAACCACTGAAATTAAAATCTGTCAATCTCAGATTTCTCTTTCATGTTCACGGAAGTGAATTGAAAACATCATGAGTGTTTGTAGCTTCTTATCATCTATGTTTAGATACAACATTGTGTCATTTGTTTACATTGTTACATTTTTCTTTATATCAGACTAGATTGTGTTTCATCCCATCTGTTGTCCAAACATTGTCTCTTCATAAGAGCCACATTGAGTCGACTTCAACAAAGTAAGAGGTGAACACTTGATGTTAACACTTTATGTTGATTCACTGGTTCCAGAATGTAAATCTTTTCACTATTTGTTATTCAATTTTTAACAGAATAGAGAGTAATTTGTTATAATGTCTTAGAAATTCATTTTCACTATCCACATTATGACAAATCTTTGTTTGCCATTATGAGGTTTTGCAAATATATATTTTTTTATTTCTTCAATATTAAATGATGTTGTCTACTCAGAGGCGCGTAAGAGAGTGGTTATATATTTTCAGTAACTTGTGTGATTGTTTTTGAATATTTTCACCTTTAGTTCAAGAACAGTTCAAATAAAGGCATATCTGACTGCTGCTGCTTCAGTTTAAAAGTGAATTCAGTGTGTAATAGTCACATGTACTGTATGGATCAATGCACTCAATCACTCATCCTTACTTGTTCCTTGCAAGGATTGCGGATTGAAGGTGCAAATACGATACATAAATACTACTCAGTCTAATTCTTCCCATCAAACATTTATGACTAAAAAGTTACTTTTACTTTCTCATTTGTGAATATTTATTAACGTTGAGCTGCTGTTGGTTCCTGCAGTAAATTCGTAGTTTGTGCCAGATGTGAAACAACACAGCAGCACATTTAATTCAGGGAAGCACTGGTGCTTCATCCTGGAGACGATGTACTCTCACAACACAGAGCCCAACAGGAAAGCCTGCAAGACAACCTTCATCACATCATCATCATCACTGTCAACATCCCCATAGTCATTCTTAGGGCTACAGTCAATAATATAATCATCCTGTTCATCATTGTCTTCAGACAAAAATAGCTATAAGCACTTAAAAGCCAGTGAAAACAGAGAAAGGTGGAGTTTATCAGCATTCATTAGAAAATGAGAAACCAAAGAAAAGGAAAACATAAGAAAGAAGAGTCCTGGTGTCTGTCATGCAAAGAAAATGCCAGCTACACTGATGGTTGGCTTCAGGGGTGTAATAGTGAGTAATCTCTGGTTTCAAATGTGAATCTTACTCTACTGGTTTCAAACCTAATAATAAAAATAAATAAGTAAATAAGTAAAAATACGGTGGTGCGGTGGGTAGCACTGTCGCCAGGGCCGCCTCGATTCCCGGAGGCGGCCCTGGAGCTCTGTGTGCAGTTTGCACGTTCTCCCCGTGTTTGTGTGGGTTCTCTCCGGGTTCCCCGGCTTCCTCCCACAGTCCAAAGACGTGCGTTAGGTTGATTGGCTTCTCTCCATTGCCCATAGGTGTGAGTGTGTGAGTGAATGGTTGTCTGTCTATGTGTTGCCCTGCGATGGACTGGCGACCCGTCCAGGGTGGACCCTGCCTCTCGCCCGTAGCCAGCTGGGATAGGCTCCAGCACCCCGTGACCCCGCATTAGGGAGTGAGCGATTTAGACAATGGATGGATGGATGGATCTTGTGAAGGTTGTAAATAGCAAACGTCTCACCAACATCAGTCTCTGGTTTTGTTAATTCATTTGACAAAACCAGCACCATCTGCTGGAGAAATAATAAAACAACAGTTTCATTTCAATTGGTTCTTCGCTCATAACAGCAGTAGACGAAAGCGGAAGTTTCGACGTGTTATTCAAAGCCGAGACATGTAAACTCTATCGAAGAACACACCTTCAGGATATTATACAAGCAAAGTAACGAATTATTGTTTGGTGAGTCTATTTTTCAACTTTAAACGCTATCAGCACAAATGGCTGAGAAGATTTCTCTTGTTGAAAGTTTCCTGAGCTGTAATGTTTGTTCAGAGACGTTCAGAGATCCTGTGTCTCTGAGCTGCAACCACAGCTTCTGTTCAAGCTGCCTGACACAATTCTGGGAACAAGCTGGAAACAAGAACTGTCCCATCTGTAAAAGAAGTTCTTTGGAGGAAAATCCAACTATTAACCTTTCTCTCAAAGAACTGGCTGACTCGTTTGCTGGAAGAAAAAATAGTGATTCACCTGAAGGAGAACAGGAAAAAGAAGACAAGAAGAAGGAGGTTGTGTGTGATAAACATCCAGACGTCACTTATTGGTTCTGTAAGGATGAAGACAGAGCTGTGTGTCCTGTCTGTGACTTTTCTCTGCACCACAGTCACCAGGTGGTTCCTGTAGAACAAGCAGCCAGTGACCTGAAGGAGCAGCTGAAATCTGACTTAAAGTCTCTACAGGACAAGAGGAACAAATACAAACAAGTGGAGCAAAGCTACAATGAAATGATCCAACACTCCAAGAAGCAGCTGTCGTCCACAGAGAAGCAGATCAGAGCAGAGTTCAAGCAGCTCCACCACTTCCTGGAAGAGGAAGAGGAGTCCAGACTGGCAGCTCTGAGGGAGGAAGAGGAGCAGAAGAGGAAGACTATGAGCAGAGAGATGAAGAGGATTGAGGAGCACATCTCCTCTCTGTCAGACAGTATCTGTGCTGTTGAAGAAGAGCTGCACAAAGACCACGTGCCGTTCCTCAGCAGTTATAAAGCCACTCAGACCAGAGCCAGAGCCCAGAGCTCAGTGTCAGATCCACAGCTGCTCTCAGGAGCATTGATAGATGTGGCCAAACACCTGGGCAACCTGTCCTTCAGAGTCTGGGACAAGATGAAGGACAAGGTCCACTTCAGGCCCGTCATTCTGGACCCAAATACTGCACATGGAGAACTCCATCTGTCTGATGATCTGACCAGTGTGAGACGTGGAAACACAGACCAGCAGCTTCCTGATAATCCAGAGAGATTCACTGAGTGTCCTGATGTTCTGGGCTCTGAGGGCTTCAGCTCAGGGAAACACAGCTGGGAGGTGGAGGTGGGAGATCATCCTTATTGGGTTGTGGGTTTGGCTAAAGGTTCAATTGCGAGGAGAGGACAGTGTTATGTTTCACCAAAATATGGAATTTGGTGTTTATTGCATCGTAATGGTAAATACACTAATGGTTGTGGTAAAACTCTGATAGTGAAGAAGAGTCTCCAGAGGATCAGAGTCCATCTGGACTATAACAGGGGGGAGGTGTCCTTCTATGAAGATGAAGACATGACTCACATCTACACTCACAGAGACACTTTCACTGAGAAACTCTTGCCATATTTCAGTATTGGAGAAGCTGCTGATGCCAAAACCACTGAAATCAAAATTTGTCTAAATCAGATTATACGCTCATGTTCAGGGAAGTGAGTTATAAACACGATGACTGTTTGCAGCTTCTCATCATCTGTTTTTAGAATCAAACTTGTGTTATGGGTTTTTTTATGGGTATATTTTTCTGTTGAAACATTTGATTGTCTTTCATCCATTGTTCATGTTGTCACAGAAAAAGGTGACATCAGGTTAAATCACAAGTTA
This sequence comes from Betta splendens, assembly GCF_900634795.4. Lineage (NCBI taxonomy): Eukaryota > Metazoa > Chordata > Actinopteri > Anabantiformes > Osphronemidae > Betta > Betta splendens. The sequence goes on along the minus strand of NC_040889.2, from coordinate 27,358,489 downwards.
ACTTTCATATAAGAATTACTTATTCCTTAGTATTTGGATTTGGATGAATTCAAATCAAACCCATAGTAATTAATGAACATGGATATTAATGAAAAGAAAAATCTACAATAAATCTATTAATTGCAGTCTAGCTTCTATGTACAGTATAGTAGCAGAAACAAATGGGTTTAATTCAATAAATAACTAGACAGACACCAGCTTTCTCTTAGATAAGGGACAGTAACGTTCAAACGCAAGCACGCACGCACGCACGCACACACACACACACACACACACACACACACACACACACACACACACACACACACACACACACACACACAATCAATAGTGTGAGAGCTGTTGCCAGCTCTCCCATTGTACTACTGTATCATTGAACATCCAGGGAAGGGACCTACCTGTACGGTAGAGAATAGACTCTTATAGGCTGGACTGGTCACAACACAGATGCACTGTACCGGAGGGGACGGAGCAGACTCTTCCTACTGAGGAGGCTGAGGCTTTGGGGAGTGCAGGAAGCACTGCCTAAGACCTTTAATGACTGTGTTGTGGCCTCAGCCGTCTGTTATGGAGTGGTCTCATCAGCAGACAGGAGAACGACTCCCACCCACTGTACGGTACCGTCACGTCTCTGAGCTCCTTCATTGACAGAATGTTACATCCTGCAGTAAGTGTCTGAAGGGGCGACACAGAAGCCTTTTCTCCTGCTGCTGTGAGACTCTACGATCAGAGCTGCTCCCAGTGAACCACTGGAATCTAAACACACTGTGCAATTTTTTTTCTTTTTCTTCTTATACTGCAATAAATAATGTACATAAGTGACATATATTCTTATACTGTAATTGTTATCATTTGTATATACTGTACTATTACTAATATTATTATTTTACTAGTTCTCTACTGTACGGCTGCCGTAACAAGGAAACTTCCCACTTTGTGGGACAATTAAGAAAGATTATCTTATCACACATGGATGCTTTCAGGTGACCTTTGACCTGACAGGTTTACAACATGGTCAGTCAGACATGAGCTCAGGGACTGTGAAATAAGAACTGATTTATGTGCTGATAGAATAAGATGAAAACGTTTTGGTGGAACAAATAACTTCAACAAGGAGACGTAGTTGACACAGTTGTTTTAAGCCAGTTGTTTAACTTTGGCAAATAACGTCAAGCTGCATGACACAATAAAGGTGTGTAATAAATAAAAATGTTTAGAAACTTCTAAAAGAGGTGAAAGAGAAAAGTAATATCTGATCAATATCTTCACGACTTCAGGTTTGTTCTCGTATACATCTACTGTAGTATTTAGTAAAACCAGCACCATCTGGTGGAACAGAAGAAAACAGCAGTTTCATTTCAAAAGGTTTTCTGCTCATAACAGCAGTAAACGAAAGCGAAGATTTTACTTGTTTTGTAGGAGCTGAGACAACAAGTCTCTATCGAAGAACAGACATTCAGGATATTATACAGAAAAAGAATTAGTGTTTGGTGAGTCTTTGCATTTTTCAACTTTAAACCCTATCAGCACAAATGGCTGAGAAGATTTCTCTTGTTGAAAGTTTCCTGAGCTGTAATGTTTGTTCAGAGACGTTCAGAGATCCTGTGTCTCTGAGCTGCAGCCACAGCTTCTGTTCAAGCTGCCTGACACAATTCTGGGAACAAGCTGGAAACAAGAACTGTCCCATCTGTAAAAGAAGATCTTTGGAGGATAACCCAACTATTAACCTTTCTCTCAAAGAACTGGCTGACTCGTTTGCTGGAAGAAAAAATAGTGATTCACCTGAAGGAGAACAGGAAAAAGAAGACAAAAAGGAGGAGGTTGTGTGTGATAAACATCCAGACGTCCCTTATTGGTTCTGTAAGGATGAAGACAGAGCTGTGTGTCCTGTCTGTGACTTTTCTCTGCACCACAGTCACCAGGTGGTTCCTGTAGAACAAGCAGCCAGTGACCTGAAGGAGCAGCTGAAATCTGACTTAAAGTCTCTACAGGACAAGAGGAGCAAATACAAACAAGTGGAGCAAAGCTACAATGAAATGATCCAACACTCCAAGAAGCAGCTGTCGTCCACAGAGAAGCAGATCAGAGCAGAGTTCAAGCAGCTCCACCACTTCCTGGAAGAGGAAGAGGAGTCCAGACTGGCAGCTCTGAGGGAGGAAGAGGAGCAGAAGAGGAAGACTATGAGCAGAGAGATGAAGAGGATTGAGGAGCACATCTCCTCTCTGTCAGACAGTATCTGTGCTGTTGAAGAAGAGCTGCACAAAGACCACGTGCCGTTCCTCAGCAGTTATAAAGCCACTCAGACCAGAGCCAGAGCCCAGAGCTCAGTGTCAGATCCACAGCTGCTCTCAGGAGCATTGATAGATGTGGCCAAACACCTGGGCAACCTGTCCTTCAGAGTCTGGGACAAGATGAAGGACAAGGTCCACTTCAGGCCCGTCATTCTGGACCCAAATACTGCACATGGAGAACTCCATCTGTCTGATGATCTGACCAGTGTGAGACGTGGAAACACAGACCAGCAGCTTCCTGATAATCCAGAGAGATTCACTGAGTGTCCTGATGTTCTGGGCTCTGAGGGCTTCAGCTCAGGGAAACACAGCTGGGAGGTGGAGGTGGGAGATCATCCTGACTGGATTGTGGGTTTGGCTAAAGAATCAGTTGAGAGGAAAGGAGAACATTTAGCTTCACCTAAATATGGAATCTGGTGTTTATTTCATCGTGATGGTAAATACACTAATGGTTGTGGTAAAACTGTGACAGTGAAGAAGAGTCTCCAGAGGATCAGAGTCCAGCTGGACTATAACAGGGGGGAGGTGTCCTTCTATGACCATGAAGACATGACTCACATCTACACTCACAGAGACACTTTCACTGAGAAACTCTTCCCATATTTCTATATTGGAGAAGCTGCTGATGCCAAAACCATCCATCCATCCATCCATCTTCTTAACCGCTTACTCCCTAGTGCGGGGTCACGGGGTGCTGGAGCCTATCCTCTCGCCCGTATGGCTACGGGCGAGAGGCAGGGTACACCCTGGACGGGTCGCCAGACCATCACAGGGCAACACATAGACAGACAACCATTCACTCACTCACACACTCACACCTACGGGCAATGGAGAGAAGCCAATCAACCTAATGCACATCTTTGGGATGGGATGTGGGAGGAAGCCGGAGAACCCGGAGAGAACCCTCACAAACACGGGGAGAACGTGCAAACTCCACACAGAAAGGCACCAGGGCCGCCTCCGGGAATCAAACCCAGAAACTTCTTGCTGTGAGGCGACAGTGCTACCCACCGCACCAGCGTGCCGCCCAATGCCAAAACCACTAAAATCAAAATCTGTCTAACTCAAATTTTACTCTCTGGGAAGTAAGTTATAAGCAAGATGACTGTTTGCAGCTTCTCATCATCTGTTTTTAGAATCAAACTTGTTTTATGGGTCTTTGTTTTTGACCACAGGGAGTCGATGTCAACAGAGTGAGAGGTGAACAGGTCGACACTTGTTGCATTAATGTCTTTTATTTTTAAAACGTCACGTTTCCCCTAATGTTTTTATTTTTACACAGGGACATAATCACCGTAGTTTAGGTGATCATTAATAATTAGTTTGCTTTTGAATTCTTTCATTTTTCATTGTTCTTCAGACTGTTATTGTCTCATTAAAAATTTAGTTACATGTTTTTAATTCTTGTGTTATTAGTTTTGAGTATTTTCATCTGTTCTTTAAAAACAGTTTAGATAAAGACATACAGTAGCTGACTGTTGTTGGTGCTTCAAGTTTTTTTTTTGTTCTGTCCAGCAGTTCAACAAGCAGCATGTATTAGGCTGAATGCCATATTGTGATGGACAGCTTTGCTTTAATAAGAGGAGTATATAAGAAATATATATACTCTTCCTGCTTTATGGTTTATTTAATGCTAGCTAATCCTAAATGTGTGTGATGTTGCTGTGTTGGTGGACAGGTTAAGTTTCTGCTTTGGTGTGTGTGTGTGCGGGAGGGGGGGTAAGGGGTGCAACCAGCTGCTGAAACCAAGCAAATCTGTTAAGTAAACAATTGGTGCAAAATAAGTAAGCCATGAATTACCTTAGGCTAACACATTCATAATTAAACTGATGTACTGTGGTTTACTTTGGAGATTAATACTAATACCAATAATAGTGTTAAGGTATGTACACATACTCATACAAACATATACTGCTTCATGTCTGAAAGGGTATTTAGTGAGTAACAGAGTCATCTTCTGTAATGGATCAATTCACTCACTCATTGTCCTGCTGTAGTTACTTAAAAATGCAAATACGATACATAAATACTACCGAGTCTGATTTTTATTATGAAAGGTTTATGGTTGAACAATTGCTGTGACTTTCTCATTCATGATAATCTATAAACGATAAGCTCCTGTTGGTTCCTGCAGTAAATTTCTAGTTTGTGGCAGATGTAATTTACTGTAAATTTTATGTTCTGTTCATTTCTTTGTGGTGAATAAATATTCTAAACTAAATACAATGAACTACCGTGTTGATTTCTTCAATATTAATCCAAACCGTGCTGCAGATTTATGTCAGTGAACACAGAAAAAGGTGAACGTTTCTATTTAAACTCTTATTTTATTGATAACACCTTAACACAGTTCGTTGAAGTTAGAGAAACACGTGTAGCACATAAGAGAACAGAGCAATAATCTGAAGAAGATTCATATTATTATACAGAAGAAACCCAAAGTGACAAAAAGAGACAAAGGGAAACTAGGAAGAGCCAAGTGCAGAGAGATGAGTGAGTCTGAAACAGAGGGAGGGACCCTACAACGAGAAGCCGAGTCCATGTCGTCAGTGCAGCTCAGTCACTGGATGGAGACTCTGATGGTCCTCAGTGACCTGCAGGCTCAGGGAAGAGACGCTGTGCACTGACAACACAGACCCATAGGAAAGCATGCAACATAACCTTCATCACATCATCATCATCATCATCACTGTCAACATCCCCATAGTCATTCTTAGGGCCACAGTCATTAATATAATCATCCTGTTCATCATCGTCCTGAGACGAAAATAGCTATAACCACTTAAAAGGCAGTGAAAACAGAGAAAGGTGGAGTTTATCAGCATTCAGTAGAAAATGAGAAACCAAAGAAAAGGAAAACACAAGAAAGAAGAGTCCTGGTGTCTGTCATGCAAAGAAAATGGTTGGCTTCAGTGGTGTAATACTGAGTAATCCCTGGTTTTAAATGTGAATCTTACTCTACTGGTTTCAAACCTAATAAACACACTAAGAACAGAAGAACAACAACTTTGTACTGTACATGCTGCTATGTCTTCATTTTTGGAGGGGGTCATTTTGTAATAAGCACAATCACACATGGACGCCTTCAGGTGACCTTTGAGGTTTACAACATGGTCAGACACGAGTAGTACAATACAATGACCCAGTTTAACTGTAAAAAGAAAACCTTTATTTGAAAACCTCACCTTCAACAAAAAGGCCAAAAGGCTTTTAGAGAGATAGTTCACGTAAAATACAATCCTGCATTATGAGATTTGAAAACAATGCTAATCTAAGTTTGCATAAAAAATTGCAGCAGAAAAAAAAGTATTTGACACCACGTTGGTCGTAAAAGAAAAAGACATGCAACAGGCAAATGGGTGTACTATCCCTTTAAAAAGCTGCAAACAGCTGTACAACAAAATGTAAAAAGAAGAAAGCACAAATCAACATCTCTAGAATAAATAAATAAATATTTCAAATAAATAGAAACCTGAGGACTATTCACCAAAGCAACTGTCGCTCTCTTATGCGGTATCTTGGTCTGACCAACAGGCGCGAGACAAATGAAGGCAGCCGACGGTGGACGGGCAAAGAACAGTAGAGCTAAGTGAAAGGGTGAAGTCTGTCCCAACAATCCTGTTTGTACCACGAAAAGCTCGACAACACTTCACTGTAACGCAAGTCAGAGAGCACAAGAGAAGAAAAGCACGAGAAGCAGGTTCAATCATAAGAAGGAGAAGCTGAGGGCTGAAGGCGGGGACTGATATGTCCTGTCAAATAAAGCCTTCATCGCTCACAGCACTCACCCACAGACACAGACACGGACGCAAGGCAGGACTTCAGTGACAAACCGACCCAACAGACAAGTTCTAATCAAGCCTCACACGTATACAAGAGTCTGTGCTTCTTATTGGGAAGTAGCACCTCGTTTCTGTGCTTGTTTCTGGGTCTGGACGTGAGAAAAGGTCCCACGTCCTCTGGGAATATTTAATCTGTGCTCACTTTTTTTTGGTTTGTCATTTTGTTGAAAAATAAAGGCCTCGCTGTCGTGTTCCAGACAGCACCAAGATGTTATGGAGTTAAAAATACTGTATCTCAACTTTTAGGAAAATGGGGTTTCCAGCAGTTGCCTAGCAACAGCAGCAGCCTCCAACAGCGCGTCTCCCCCTCTCTCCCCAAGCACCGTTAGCGTCCTGCCAGAAAATAAGGCTCCCACTGGCACCAGGGCCCAAAGCTGGACTCCTGCTCACTGAGGCTCCAGGAGCCGTCACTGTGAGGAAAGCAGATGTGGGGCCACGGCCGTCCAAGCTGTGCTCCCCTTCAGTCCCTTCAGGAATCTGAGAGAGTTGTCAAATGAGTTAATTTCAAGTCATCCCTCTAGATTCACAAGTACAAGTTTGCGTAATCAGTACAAAACGTTCTGTAAATTTGACCCACATTCTGTACGGTCCCTGAACGCCTCACACGTATGGCACCAGAACCGCTGATGAGCACTTGCTAATGTTTACTTTTAAATAAATAACAGGTTCTGTTGTGACGAGAACAGAAAACTATGGTGAAACTGACTACAACTCACAGAGAGAGGTGGGATGTCCTCAGACGTTACTCATGTAGCGCAGACCCCTGATGCTGTGCCACGTGGGCCCTAATTATGTGCGTGCAACAAAATCATTGACGGACAAAGAAAAGCACACAGGAAGAATCAGGCACTTCAGGCCACAAGAATCTCTGCAAAGCCGACGAAACCCTGGAGGGACTGAATTCTAAAGTCAATCAATGATGCTCAAAGTTGTGTCTGTGTGGGAACTACGGGGCCAAATAACAGCGGTTCAAAATAGGTCTTAACATATTGTAGCTCTGCAGCAGTTAGTCAATTCATCAACAGTGATAGTGACCAGCTGGAAATAACTAAAAATACTTCAAACTTTATATAAGCAGTTTAAAAATTCTAGCATTTAACTTTCATATAAGAATTATTGTTTCCTTAGTCTTTGGATTTGGATAAATTCAAATCAAACCTATAGTAATTAATAAACATGGGTATTAATGAAAAGGAACATTTACAATAAATCAATTAATTGCAGTCTAGCTTGTATGTACAGTATAGTAGCAGAAACAAATGGGTTCAATTCAGTAATTAACTAGACAGACACCAGCTTTCACTTAGATAAGGGACAGTAACGTTTCATGTTAAACCCAATAGGTTTGTTTTGTTTATCTTAGCAAAAAGATGTCATTCTAACATTAGTTATCATGTTCTAATAAGATAAAGTTCCTCATGTGCATCTTTAGTTTTCTGGGTGCGGGAACGAAAAGCTAATTGACGTTACACCTGTGACGCTGTGACGTAGGAAGACACTGAGCTCAGCAAACCCTTGCTCTCAACACACACACACACACACACACACACACACACACACACACACACACACACACACACACACACACACACACACACACACACACTCAAACTCTCCCCTTCCAAAAAACAAAAGCATTGAATCAGAAAATAACAATAGAAAAACAGAGAACCTAAAATGAACAAACCATTGTGGGTTTGGGCGCAGTATCATATCTAACATACGAGAAGCAAATTACAAAAACGGCCAATATCAATGTTCACTTAATAGCCACAATAAAAAACAGCCACTGTTAATAAGGGAAAAACATGCTTCCTTAAAAAGTTAGAGAAAAACAAATGAAACGATTCCCTTCAACTCTAGAAACCACTGGCATCGATAAATTCAAATTATACAAATTACATATACAATTGCAAATGTGTAATAATAATATTAATATAGTAATGATAATAATAATAGATTTTACTTAAAACTTTACATACTGTATTTCCAGTGCAGTGTTTATGTCACACAAGTGTAGATTCACAGGAGGACAAAAAGGTTGGTGTCACAAAAATAGTGGGGAAGAGACCACAGGAAGAAGGAATCACACCGAGCACTGAGCCCCCACCCACCAACCATCACCCAGTGTCCTGGAGGGAAGAAGAGGAAGCTGGACGGAGGTGAAGGGTGTGATGAGGCTGTCTGTTGGTGGCAAGGAGAAGCACAGATGCATGCTGGGACTTGAGGCGGGCGTCCGGTGGGGGGAGGTCGGCTGATGGACGGCGAGGACTGACACTGGACCTGTTCTCTCATCCCTTCCTCCTCCTCCTCCTCTTCCTCCTGCTCCTTTCTCTCCAGCAGAGCACTCCTGACGTCAGTGGGGGACAAAAAGACATTAATGCGCATGTCTGCCGGCCTTCGCCTCCAGATGCTCCTCGCCTCCCTCGTCCTGGTGGGCTGTGAACGCTGCCCGTACCTCACTGCAGCGGTGCAGCTGGGGCGCCTGAGCAGTGGAAGTGGATGTTCTGCCACTTGCTGTCTCTGCGGTACCAGACGCGCGTCTCCTCCGACTGGCTGGAGCGCGGCCGGCCCTGCCCGTCCACAAACTGGGTGAGGCGGATGTAGGCGATGCAGGCGGCGTCCTCGCCGATGAGGTGCACGTGGGGGTTGAGGATGGTGGTGTGGATGGGCTTGCTGTTCTTAGCCAAAACTGAAAGGACGAGCGAGGGTGGCGTCAGCGGAGAGAAGGAGCAAAGAAAGGAGCTACTACGTCTGCTAGAATCAACCTTACGGTTCTCAAAGTAGAATCTGTGGAAGTCCATCCCCTCGACCAGGTTTCCCAGCGCCTCGGGCTCAAAGGAAGTCAGCCCAGGGTCGCAGATCTTCCTGGAGAGGAAAGAAACGATAACAAACTGAGACGCTGAAGTCGCATCTGAGCGTCGACACAAAGCACCAACAACAAGCAACAACCGACTCACGCGTAGGCCTCAAAGTCTCCGTTGTTGATGGCCTCGATCAGCTGCTCCGTGATCTTGATGATCTCCTGTTTGCGCGCTGCAGACGACAGATGCCGGAGTCAATCACAGGTTCATGACGGCAGCGAGGCTGGAGAGCGTTAGTTCATGAGAGCAGCAACACAAGCGCCCGTCTGTCCCCAGTCGACACAGTCCAGACTCACCACTCACTGTTATTTGTGAAAACTATAGCAATGTTTCAGCTTCTCTGTGTCACAAGCCTGAACAGAACATCGGTTAAAACACATCTACCCCTCAAACACCACAACCCTGTGCAGCCTGCACACACACACACACACACACACACACACACAGGCCTGCAGTCGGACCCGGCTGCCATGCTCAGGCCCGGTGGGTCGGGCCCGGTACTCACTCTGGGAGGAGGACAGGGAGGGGCTGGAGGGGGGGTGAGGGGGAGGCGGGGGGGGCGGTGTGTGCAGGTGGAGGGACGGGCTTGGCGCTGGGCACCGGTGCAGCCTCACTCTCGGGCGCCGCAGTCGCAGGCACCTTGCGAACGCTGCTCACCAGGTCTGTGAGCCGAGACACTGAGAGGCGGACGGACGGATGGACGGATGAATGGATGAATGGATGAGTGATGGAGGGACGCACAGGAACAGACGGTGAAAGAGTCACAATGGAAACAAGAAGAGAAATAATCAAAGCTATCTGATACGTGTGCGTTTACAGAGTCACAGGCTTCTTTAAATCTTAATATAGATGAGCAGTAAATAGCTTCTGCTGTGGGACCTGCGGGTTTTAAAACAACAATAGTGCATTTGTTTGGGACTATTTTTAGCAGAGGATTAATTATTTGGTGCAGCATGAAGTATTTACAGCAAGCTGAGTTTGGGACCGACTAAAAATAAATGACGAGACTCCTCGTTTGTTGTGATTGTGAGAAAATGCAATCTGCAACCAACTTTGGCTGCACAGACCAGATAGATTTTTGACAATAGAAATAGTGAAGTCAGACAATTAAAAGGAACTAAAGTTGGGGGAAGTGGAGACAGAGAGCATCCTGAAAGGCCTGAGTCTGCCTCATGCATCGTCCTGGTGCAGGGACACAGGAAGGGGGAGATGCCAATCTAACAGCTACTCTTCCTCGCCGGCTGCACGCTGCTCCTTTCTACTTACTCTGCATGGGGACAACGGGGGTGTGTGGAGGTGAGGGGGCCGAGTGGGCGGCGGGAGGCGAAGTGCTGGATCTCCCCTCCCCGTCGGACGCGGGCCCTGAGCCCCTACGCACTGAGCCCAGCAGGTCAGCGAACTTTGCGGCAGCTGGGTTTAAAAGGGGGCAAAGGAGGAACACAGCACGCTTAGAGAGAACATACGATTCAGTGCCTGGATCATTAGAGCAAAGGTTAAGACGCTGAGCCGCAGTATCTGTCATTCAGCTTCTGTCCACCGGAGGGCGACAAAGACACATTGTAAACACTGGGTGGATCAGGAGGACGACGTGATGGTGGAGGTGTAACACTACACAGCCGCTACATTTCTTAACAACCAGATTTTTGGTCTGATGTTTATGCTATGTTTTATGTGTAATGCTGAGCCTTAGGCAAACTGATAACATGAAAACACACTTATACACAGAGAATGGTTTAAAAAACGAATGTAAGCACAGACAGATGAAGACCAGTAGGACGCCTGAGATCACAGTGTTCTGTTAACTGGTCTAATTAAAATAACTAGTTCTTTCACTTAATGGCTTAATTTCAGCAGGATTTACAACTCTGGCTGCTGCTGCATGTGAGACATTAGTGAGATTTTAATGGGACTCGTGCCAGCGAGCCGAGGAAGGATGGTGACAGCGGCGATGGCCAAGATAACGAGAGAGAGTTGGATGCTGCTCATTACTGCCTTAATCAGCACAGAGGGGAAGAAAAGACAAGCACTCATTGACAAACAGGCAAGAAAACGGCACGAGACACAGTGAGTGGAGATTCTCTGGCAACGAAGGCTCAATCAGAAGAAACCTCAAGACCAGAACTTAAACAATCAAAGCTTTCATCAAGAAAAGTCAAGCTATTATGTCCAAGAAAAAAAACTTCAGCCATAGCAACTCATTTCTAACTATTGCGAAAATAGTCAGTTCAAAAAAACATTTGAATTAATGACCCACAACAACAACTAATTCTCCACTATAAAAGTGCTGAGACTAATGGAGCACATATGTGTTGAGATGCTCCAAAAGCCAGCGCTCGCGTTGGGTTACAGCAGCTGTCAGGCACCCGCTGACCCGACCCGAGCCGAGCCTCCACAGCCCAGCGGCACTAAATCAGCTCCGAGCAGCGCGGGGCCACTTCCTGCCACACTCACCTGGCTCTTGTAGTTCTCCCCCGGCACTGATCCTGCGACTGTCTCTACCCGCTCGCGTCTCAGGAGCCTCGAAACGTCTGTGCGACACGAACTGGATCCACGGGTGGCGCTAGCAGAGCGCTAACGCTTCTGGACCCTCTGCTGCGTTCGCTGCCACCAGGGTTAAAATTAGACACCTCCTCTTTCAGCCCGACCCCCGCCTCCCAAGGTGCCCTTGCCCCCCCCGACCCCCCCGCCCCCGCCGCAGGGGTGAGGGGTGGGGCCCCAAACCGGACCCCTCGAAAAAGCGACACTGTGTTCACAGAGCTGAGGTACAGTGGAGCCAGGTGAGCTTCAGGTGATGTAATGCACCGCTTCAATCAAGGGTAGGTTTTAATAAGCAACAAATGGAGCGAGGCTCTTTGCTCAGATGACATTCAATTATAGATTTTCCAGCTACAACACTGGATAAATACTCATTAAAGCATTTCACAGCTAGTGAGTGTTCCTTCAGTCTCACCTGCCGGCAGAGAGCTGTGCAGCACAAGGCATCCTCCTCCTGAACGGCTGAATTATCCACTCAACATGTCACCGTCTCTATTAGCTCGCCGCTAACGCGTCTAATAAAGCCAAAGGTCAGATGTTTCTCCGGTGCTGTGGAGCAGAGGCCGAGTCCCGACAAGCTGCAGCTAAAAACGGTTCTGATCACACAGATAAAACTTCTGTTCCCTCCACCGAGAGACACCACACCACTGTTTGAAACCAGAACGGACTGTAATACCAGCATAGTACTAGCAGACAGAATACTTCTACCTCAGTACTACTGAATATTACTAGCACTGGGGGGGTTCAGCATGATGGCTGGTTGCTAGGGAATTTGTGACATAGCAGCAAAGCCTCAATAGGGAGGAGGAGGACGAGGGGGAGGATGTGGACGCTCTGTTTTAAGCCAGGCACCGGGTCGACACATCCACGACCCGAATTAGACGCATTGTGCTCAGCTCGAATCTGGAGAACAGGGGTGGTCGTGCAGGTACATTAGTAGATTAAGAACAAGCTGCAGTACGTTGGATCTACTGTGTATGGAGCAGCGCGCACACACACACACACACACACACACACACACACACACACACACACACACACACACACACACACACACACACACACACACACACACACACACACACAGGCCTGCTGGTATTTCACGGGTGTGATTCTCAGCCAAACCACAGCGGTGTCATCAGGTCAAGCAGGGCAGAAACCACAAAAACACAATTATCCTAAACTATAAAGCAAAGCAAGACACAAGAGAGTCTTTGAGGCGCTGCATTTCCATCCCTGCTGTCTAATAATCTCCAAGCCGCTGTCAGGCTGCATGGCTCTGTGAGGGCTCCTCCGTCTCCCTTTGGGTTGTTAGAATGTTTAACTGTAATTTCTGAGCTTTTAGGAATGAAAGAACTGTCAGAACGAGAGACATTAAGGGGCAACAATTACGGCGCTGGCAACAAAGACAGCTTCTACTGCCGAACAGAAAGGTAAGAGCTGAGACAGTCAAAAGCCGCGATTAGAGTCCAACACTTAACGAGCACAGATTAAAGACAATCACGCTAATGGCTGAGCATCCGACCACTTCTCTGATGTTTAAGAAAATACTTGTTTTACCTCTAATTATATTTATGACACAAAAAACTGGAATTGTTCAGCAGGTTGTTCAGAAAACAACAGAGGAACAGATTTATTGCTCAAGGCTGAGGAAACAAAGTGTTGATTCTCACTTCAGTTCCTTGTGTGATGCATTTCTAGTAAAGTAAGATGAGAGTCACTATTAGTTGTGATGGGCAGGTTTGGGGCAGTAGCGGTTCCCTTTGGGCGGAAGCCTGAACCAGATTCAGCGAGTGCTCTTTATTTGCTCGGTCTGAGCTCAGCATGAGATGCTTCAATTAGCCTGAGATGAGAACTGATCCACTTGTGATTTCACTGCCTGAGATCAAAATGTGAAAACTACTTTAGAGATTCATCAGAAAGCGTTTGAAATTTAAAAAGGGGCTAAATTGAAATCGAGTGTGCATCTGTCGAGAGGTGAAAAAGCCACAGTGTCATTTTGGATTCTAACAGACTTTGTGCTCGTGTGGGAGAAACTCTGAGCAACAGCATCAACGCAGCAGAAATGTCACGTGATGCTCCCCAATTTCCCCGACGTTTTGTGGATTGTCATTCGCAGACTTGCTGTCTCACCTTTCACATCTTCATCCTCCACGGTGGTGTTGCTGCTGTCGGAGGACTCCTGCAGAGTTGACAGAGACAGAGGGTCAGACTGGGCATGTGCAAAGCAGCGCGGGTACAATGATGCTGAAGACACAGAGTGATAAATGTTTGACTGACAGAGTCAGGACACAGGCCAGCAGGGAGCCAAACCCTATCATCACGTAACGTTGGTACAGAACCAAACGTGGATCAACCCAGAGCCCAGTCAGACCGCGCCACCAAACCCATCGGCCTAGAACCAGCACCTCCACGCTGACCTTGCTCCTTCCTAATGTCTGCTACATCCAGCGTGTGCGTCTTCTACATGTATATGAACGTATGGACGTCTTGCCTTCGCAGGGAGCTGCAGATTCTCGTTGAGACTCTGAGAAACTCGATGAGATGTTCGGTCTGTTCCACCAACGCGAGCTGGCAGAATCCATCCTCATGCTACTGCAATAGCTGCCACCAACATATAATCTATCAGGCACCTGCCTGTCTGCATCTCTTCACACACTTTCGCCAGAGGAGAAGTCGGCTTCTGATTTCAATTAGCAGAATAAATAGGTCTAAATTCCCCTGCACATAGAGGAGAACAGAGACTCTGTGACCTCATTAGAAGTCCACACGTGTCGGTGCAGCATCACAAGCACAAAGGAAGAGAAGCACAAAAGGTTTCATGGCTTCTTAAAGATCAACTGAGGAAGAGGAGGACAGAGTGAAGACAAAAAGTGTGTGTGCTTAAATAAAAATACCCTCAACTGTGTGATCACACCTACAGCTGATTATTTTGGTCTGAATCTGTGATATTGTCTGGAACTTTTGTTTCATCCTGACACGTTACAATAAAGACGGGATTCACAAAGTAGCACAGACAAAAATATGATGCTAATCATTTTCAGCTGATCCTGCTATCGAGCTTCAGAGAGCAATCAAACGGTGGTTGATTGGATAAAGCAGACAGATCAAATATAACGAAGCCGCATGTGAATTTATATTGTTCTTCATAGTCTCTAATGCAAAAGTTAAACTGGTGCGAAGCGAAACCAAGATCTTTGAACCAAAGATCACAACTCAGAGCAGAAACAATTACAGCAAACACACAGAGGTGAAGTCACTGCTTGCTCATGACTACGAGGAGGGGATCCAACTGCAACGTCATGCAGGTTCATGCACATAAACACAGTACAGTAGCTGCAGCAGCTTTAGTAGGAGGGCAGAACCGTAACAGGAGGTGCAGTAACTTCACCACATCAGAGCTCTGTGCATTATATGATACAAGTTTGCACAAACAGGAAAAAGCCGCAACTCAAAGCAGTTTGTATGATTTACTTGAGTTTTTCTCCTCACAGTCAAATGTTTCTGTAAATTCATCTTCAGCTCTGACAAAACTGTCGACACCATCTGTCTTTATAACAAAGTGACTCTGTGCTTATTAGGCTAATTTTCCTGCTGTCAATTAGTTTCCGTGCGCTGTAATTTCTATTTGCAGCACATTCACGTAGTAATTACTGTTGACCACAAATCAATCAATGATCATTTCTTACATTGTTTAGTCGAAGCTAATTGGAAACTCAAGAGCTCTGCAGTTACTACGATTAATTTTACTACAGCTCAGCTCAACTCAGGCTTTTTCACCACGGCTGTGGAAAACGTGCACTGACATAAATTAACATTTCCATCTCTGATAGATTAAAATGTCAGT
Source organism: Betta splendens (assembly GCF_900634795.4). NCBI lineage: Eukaryota > Metazoa > Chordata > Actinopteri > Anabantiformes > Osphronemidae > Betta > Betta splendens. Next base: position 27,343,110 of record NC_040889.2, on the reverse strand, counting down.
TTGTAAAAAGCCTCCTTTCTGGTACACGTCTCTGAGGAATTAAATCTCCAGCAACACACACAGATTTATGCACACACGCCTCGGTAAAAGCCTGCCACAGTGCGCTCACACAGATGCATGATAAAAAGATGGATCAAAGGGCAGGAGAAGATGAGGAAGAGGAGAAAAATGAGAAAGAGGGATGAAGGGCTGGTCGGGACTGGGGAGTGGTGTATACCTTCGTCCCGTCCACTGGGTTATGGATGACGGTTGTCTGAGGCTCCTGGAGGAGGAAAAGGAAGAAGAGAGATGGAGAGAGATGGAATAAACCAGAAAAAGGGGAGAGAAAGAGAGAGAGTGAGAAAGAAAGAGAAAAAAATTTGACATAAAAGTCGACGGAAATGGACAAGTAAAAGTGTAAAAAGGGCACAAAGTACAGGAAGGAGAGCCGTGTGAATGTTAGGGTTGACAGAGGAGAAAGGGAAGAATCCTCCGAGGCGACAGAGTGGGCGGACGAGCTGAAAACTGTAATTTGGAGTCAGTTCTGCTTTCTGAGCAACACGCACGCACACGACAAAACAGGGGCGGCGCCGGAGCTCAAGGTGAAGGTTCTGCCTCGTGCACATCTGCCACACGCGCTCACAGCCCGCGGGCAGCGGCGACACGGAGCTGCACTCAGAACTGTTGCATTTTTCAGCCGGCATCCTGCTGAACCCCCCCCCCCCCCGCTGTGCAAGCACAACCCCGACCGCCGGCCCATGCACACGTCAGCACCAGGAGAGTTGTACAATGAAAAGGACAAACAAACGAAGGGAGACGTCAGCCGGCTCGTGTGAAACGCGCTCGGACTCGGGGCCTCGTGAGGCAGAAGCAGCAGAGGTGGAGGTGGAAACGGGCCGCTCTGTGTGGAAGCGGGCGTCAGCATCGTTCAAAGCTGCGGCCACGTCCTGCATGTGAGCAGCTCTACTTCTACGTACAGCAGCAGCCTCAGGTGTCATGGACGCCCTGGTTGAGCTGGAATGAAAGAGGCCACTGCTCCACGCCATCAGCAGCAAGTCACGGAGCAGGCGTTTACTGACATCTCACACTGAGAGACTGCAATCAAACAGCAATTTGCCACTCGCTGCAATTCTGACTGCAGTTATTTGGTGTCTGGTGGCTAAATAAACAGCATCCACCGACTGCTGTTGAATCAGAATAGCGACAAATATAAATACAGAGGTAACAGTATTTTCTCGGTTTTCTAAGAAGAAGTGGATTAGACCAACCACCGCTTATTATTGTTTGTTGCACTCCAGGAAGTGACACGTCTGTGATGACCAATAATCAGCCATCTCCCTGGTGATGATGGTGATGTTGTCAAGGCAACTGTCGTCCGGGGCAACAGACACCGGTGGCAACTTGTAATGAAGGAGTTAATGTAGCAAAACGGCTAAATGGTACAGTAAGTAGCTCCAGTCCCTGGCAACAGCGAGACCAGAGCTGCCCTCCCACTCACGATTCCCCTCGAGGTTCAGAACGAGCCTCTTGTTCCACGGTTGTGCCCACACCCCCGTGCACATTCTCAACAGAAAGGTCCCATCGAACGCTTCTGAAAGTATGTCTGCACTTGTGCTGAGTGCGGTGACGCAAAGCCAGTATCCACTCAAACACCCGAAGGACTGTGGGCATCACACAAATACACCCACAGTGTCTACGCCAGTAGTTTGACTATTTTAACATCTCAAAGCAACTGGTTGTCATCGTCTACCACTAATAACACACCATGAGCACGTGATGCCCAAAATACCACTAACACTGACCGGTGGGTTAGAAACAACCTGCAGCCAAGACGTACATCAAATGAGCTAAAACACGCTCCTCTGCTAATGCTAGTGCTGATCCTGGTTACAATGGAATAAACAATAGTGTAAAGAGTAGTTGTGGCTCATGCAAACACTACTTAGTGACAGTAACACCGCCTTCTGTTAAATATGGTGAAGTCAATAGTGATTCTTTGTGTTTGCAGCTGATGGCACAGAAAACACTGCACATTTAGAAGAAATGGATTCAGCTCAGAAGCTGAAACTACACAGAACCTGGCTTCTACGGAGGTCAACCTCTAAATACACCCTCAACTACAGCCTGAGACTTCATAAAACACGGCTCCATAGAGGCAGAAGCTGGTTTAGTCCAATGACACGATAACAAGGTCTGTAATGAGACACGGGCAGGAAACACCCCAACACGTCTGTGCACTAATATACGTGACTGAAGCTGACATCAAGTAGTTTCAACTAAGTTGCGACGTTAGTGTTCAGTCTAGTTACGCCTGTCATGCACCGTGTCCACACAGATTAAGAAGAAAAGTGCTCAATGAGCGTAAATAACTTGGAAATCTCCCCTGAAGCCTGACGCTGAGGAAAAGAACTGCTCCTGCTTCTGGACTGTCCTCAACCATGGAAATACGAACAAATCCCCTCTAATAAATGAGTTTGTGACTCTGTGCCAGAAGGCCGGCAGCACTGGGCTTTTCATTACAGCTAATTTCACAGAAACCTAATGAACATAAGAAGGAAATGTTGAAGTGCTTCTCCACGGGGGCATTAACAGCACGGAGGGAGTGGATCACACTGACAGCACAGCGGGCACCGGCCGTCTGCTCACGTTGGGGAAACTTCCCCTGACAGAGACACTGACCCGACGATGTGACTCCGAGCACGCAGCATCCCCACCTTGTTCCTTGACACCACCTGCTGGAGTCAGAGCTTCATAGGGCTCCACACACAACAGCCAACAACACGAACAGAGAGGAGACCCAGACAGAGGCCATGGAAGAGGAAGCTGGTGGAAGGTGGAGGTGCTGAGGGACAGATGGGCGGTGGGACCGACGCACACAGACACAGACACAGACACAGACACAGACACACACACACACACACACACACACACACACACACACACACACACACACACACACACACACACACACACACACAGACAGACACACACGTGCACGCACGCACATGGGCACACGCGCGCGCACACACACACGCACGCACGCACGGACGTGACGGGGGTTCAGAGGTAAATACCAGAGCAGGTGAAGGGATGTTTCCTTTGGGGCTGGTGACTATGCTGTTTTTGGTGCTGTTTGTCTGGGGCTGTGCAGGAAAGGAAGGAGACACAAGAACAAGTGTTAACAAAAGTGGGAGCGTGTGTGTGTGTGTGTGTGTGTGTGTGTGTGTGTGTGTGTATGCGTTTGCGTGTGTGTCCATGCATGTGTGTGACTGTGTTCCCTCTCTGACCCACTAACCCTGGGATCTGGGCCCAGTGCTCGGCGCTGTGGGTTCACACCTGAGTGTGGAGCGTCCAGTAGGTGGCAGGACGCAGCAGCCGAGGAGCCGCTACCTGGAGCATTCATTCACAAGTGTGGTTTGTAAATGTGAGCGGTGACATGAGGGGGCGCGTGGAGCTGTGACCTGTGACGTCACCGCTGACTTCCACTGCTTTGGATTCAACATCACAGCGACTCACCTTTAAACGCCGGCATTAAACGCTGCTTTGAAGGACGCACATCAAACACACGGCCTGTGCTATCGTAATGTTAGCACTGGATCCGCGCTGCACTATTTATAATCTGGTTTGGAAATTATTAACACGAAGGTGCTAAATGAAGCAGAGTCCTGGGCGTGAAGTGACTCATCAAAATGAGTGACTCAAAAAAAAATCATTTGCCTCCATTATATAAATCATGTAACACGGTTTCTTCTCACTAGCTGGTGATAGAGGTCAGGAGAGACCACAGGTCCCTGAACGCCCCATTAATCCCTCATGGGCTAAATGAGGTGAGAGCTTTTCAACTGACTTTCACTACAGTCCAGTGGTGTTTGTGTTGTGTTGTGCTGTGATGCTGCCGGGCACGGAAAGGAAGTCACGCAAGGTGTGTGATCACGAGGGTGAAGGTTTACCACAAACCCACAAACCTGAAATCATTAGAGAGAGAAAAAAAGAGGAGAGGAGAGAAGCGACCAGACGTAACATAAGACACAGACACATAAAGCTGACGTAGACATTTTACACAATCGCATGCAGTGAATCCACTCACACCCGTCTCAAACAGTGAACCCCCACTGGCTAAAGGCCGCGTCAGCCATCACTCGCGTCCCTCAACAGTAACGATCAGCTGAAGCGATGCCGTCACAGCTCGTTTGCAGCATCAACTCAGGGTCGTAGCATTTGCATCTGTGACGAGAAAACAGCTTTCAGGAGTTCTGAGCAGAGGACGAGGTCCAAACCCGCAGGGAACGCAGGACTGTGGTAAAACAGCGCATCAGAAACACGGTGAGACTGTCCAGCGTCATCATTATCACCGTTCAATGACCAACAAGGAAAAAGTGGGAACAACTGGCAACGAGAGCAGTTCAGGCCGATCAAAGGAGGAAGAGGAAGCGGAGGAGAAAGAACGTGTGGGAAAAAGCCTCAGAATGAAGGAGGAAGGTCACAGAAATAGAAAATGTACTCTCCTCATGGTCCCAGTGCTTTCACTCATGTTTGAACATCATCTCCTGAGTTTGGTATGAAAACCACAAGTACAAGCAACAGCTCCTTTCTAAAAAAAGTGAATCCCTGACAGATCTGGAGCAGCCTCCCTGGAGAAGCTGGGGTGGAAGTGAAACATCCTGCCTCCATTACGTTTCCAGAATATTGTCAGGGTGCACTTTGCAACGGGCCACTTCCACCTGGCATTTACTTGTCAGGACTTTGTGCGTGTTGTGGCACATGTTTAATTAAGTTTCTTTAATATAAAAGGTTTCACTTGTGCACAGCAGCATCCTTTCCTACTAGCAGCACCAAGAAACCAAGGTAGAGTAAAGGGAAGGTATAAAACCAATGGAGGAGTGTAAAAGTGAAGAGAGAGAGAGAGAGAGAGAGAGCAACTGGACGAATGCAGAAATAACTCGCTCACCATGTACTGGACAGTGGAGCTGGACTTGCGTTTCTGTCCTCAGGCGATTGGATGGATGGGTTAATTGGTGGATGGATGGATGGGTGGGTGGTTGAAGAAGGCATAAGGGAGTAAAGTAACCAATGAAAACATGTGAATGCGCTGGCATGAACAGAAATCTGCTAAAACAACACTTTACATTTGATTAGAGATGCGTCCTGAGGGCCTGGACCAAGCAGGAGTCAAAGATGAGACAGAGAAGGAGGCGGATGAAAAGGAGCAGAGCTTCATGTCGGGACATGGTATCACAAGGATTGTGCAGATGGCAAAACTGACCTGCTGTTCATCTGTCAGGAGCATTAGGAGCATCGGGGCAACAAGAAAGCGAGAGCGAAACAAGCCACTGCTGCATGTATTCTGTCAGAATACTGATGCATCCTCCCCGCTCTCATTTTGAATTTAAAATCATGACTGAGTCAGTGCTGGAGTTGTTGCATGTAGCATTCACACATTAATAAAAGATGTGGACACCAGGGTGGGAACAAACTGTACCGTGACTGGGTTCACTGAGAAGCTCGTCGTTGGCATGTTTTAGTTTAAATTTTCATACATCATTTTGTAGCAGCGCATCAGTCTCATTTTGTCCGTTTGGATTTGATGCTGCGTGCGTGAGTATGACAACACTGAAAGGATTGGCTGTAATTGGCAGGAGCTGGCAGCGCGGGGGGGCGACGCTGGTGTGCAGTTAGTGCCAGCGAGAGCAGGTGCTGCAGCTGAACAGCGTCAGGTGTCATCACGCATTAATGAACCCAAGGCAGCGACACTAATCAGGAGGAGAGGAGGTCAGAAACTCTGCGAGAAGAAAAGGACATGTGGAGCGGAAGGCGGAGAGACAGAGGCGAGCGGGACGCGAGGAGGAGGATGCCTTTAGAAACGGTTTGGGGCGAGTGTGTGGGGAGCCTGTTGCTAGGCGATGAGCGGCTGCAGTGGAAGCAAGCGTCTATTTCTGTCGTCTGAGTTTCCAGGGTCCAGACTGGCAGCTATTCCTGGAACCGGAGTCACATTCCCCGCTGAACCGCCCGAGGGGGGGCGCGCACACACACACACACACACACACACACACACACACACACACACACACACACACACACACACACACGCACGCACGCACGCACGCACGCACGCACGCACGCACGCACACACGCACGCACGCACGCACGCACACACGCACACACACGACGCTGCACATAAGCGAGGCACACATGCGCACGCCCACGCTTACGCACACGTTATGTGCAGGCATGCTCACACCCCTGTTTGCGTATTTGTTCTCCTTTCAAACTGAGAAAACAAGTGTAACACACACACACACGAGCGAACGTGCGTTAACACACACCTGCTCGTCCACGTGCACGCGAGCAAAGCTGAAGCGCATCAGATGTAAAAATGCCGAGGAGAAAACGCGCGTGTACACAATGTTCCACGCTTTGTCGCACTCGAGCTTGCGTCGCTCGCGCTCGCACACACACACACACACACACACACACACACACACACACACACACACACACACACACACACACACACACACACACACACACACACACAGGCGCATCAGTGGAAGCTGTGCGTGGGATGTGTCACTGGGGCGTGCGCATGTGCGTGTGCACAAGCGTGGGATGGTGAGAGATCTTCATTAAAGGGATGAGCAGGAATGTGGGGTTAAAGACCAGATGGGGTGAGCAGGAAATGAAATCAGTGAAGGAAGAGGAAGAGACGGAAGAGAAGGGATGAGAGGAAACGAAGAGGAGACACATGCAGGACTGACAGATGGTTACATGGAATAATGGAGGTGGAGAGAATAATGCTGATTCAAAATAGAGCGTCCTTTCTGGCAAGCGACGTGCAGGATGACACATGCGCTGCAGCCACAACACAGACACACAATCTGCTAACAAACCACGTGTGACACAAGACGGACACAAAATCAGAGTCAATAAAGACAAACGAGGTGAGAGGGAGCAAGTAAACAGACGAGCGGAGAGGAAGGACAGCGAGGAAAGTGAAGCAGGGGAGACGGGAGCGAGGGGGGGGGGGAGTCGGACCCTTACCTTCACGTCGGCCTTCTTGTTCAGCATGGTCTTCGCTGCTGCAAAAACAAACACAGGCAGAAAGAATGAGTGAAACAGTGCAAGGACGAGCATCTGCAGGAAACGGGTACTTTACACTCAGAGACTGATAAAGTCTGTCTGTGCACATTCATTTACAACAACCAGCAGGTTCACGACACAGACTGACTGACGTATGTGTCGATCCGTTTGTTTTCCAGAACAGCAGGTTCTGATGAAGTTGGGTTTCTTACATTTGGCTGCATTGGACCCATCTGAGCCCGTGCGAGGCTTTTGTTTAGCTGCTGGAGCAGACGGTTAAAAACAGTCTGAGTCACTATTTCCCTTCTCTAAATACAACCTATGTGTAAAATCCGACAAATAATGATAACGATAAGTTACCAGTTGGTTTCAGGACCACAGACACTTTTCATTCAGTGACGCTTTTCAGCCAATTACAGCATCAAATGAAATATGCAATTATAAGGTCAACTAAGCAACTGAAGCTCAAACTAGAAAGGATGAACATCACCATATTTATTCAGTCTGTCTATTAGCTCGGCTGCTGATGTTTAGACATTGCTGAAGTCAGTGAAATAAAAAATATCATTGTTCATTGTTTCACATCGGTCCGTGTGCCAATGCCCCTTTAACAGCAGCCACGCAAACATTAAGCCCTGCCTTAAAGAAGTCTGTGGGGCCTTAGCAGTGGATTAGTCTTCAGTCTGCTTTCTAATGAAGGGTAAAGGGGGGGGGGTGTAGAGGAGGAGGGGGAACGATACTGCAAACAGTCCACTGATGAGCCTAATACCCATAATCCCTCAGAACGGTAAAACAGGAGACGGGTGCAAACACGGAGAGCAAGGTGGTCTGTTCACCAAACAGGGGCCCTGAAATAACTGCCACGCTGTTGTCTGGGCTCAGACTCAGAATCAGACTCAGCACCAATAAATCACCACACATGAACACGCCTGGGGGCGCAGGCGTGTATTTGGTACCAAAACGGCTCATCCAGTCCATCTAAGAACTTCTGACAGGCTCTGAAGTAAAAGTGTTTTACATCTGACACTGGTCCAGTTACTGAATCACCAGCAGGGTAAAATAATAATGCCGGTGTCCGTGAGCTGCCAGTCCGAGCCTCCACTGCTGCTTCCTGACGTTCCCGCTCCCTAGACATAATCCTTCCTGGGACTTTTTAAGGGCTGAGTGCAATTTCAGGTCTAATCAGATGCAATCGCATCAGAAGCCAGTCGAGTTACATAAAACGCCTTTTCTGGCAGTCGGGGATATTTCCTCCTTTCTTTTTCTCTGCCCCTCTTTCTTCGCTCTCTGAACATGAGACATAGCTCCTCTCTGAATTTCTCACTTCCACTTCCAACTACACTCCAAGCTCCAGCTACCCTGAATGTGACAGAAGACTGAATCTCCTGACAGTTTCCATGGGGCAGCGACAGAGGTGCAGTCGAAAGGAGGAAAGTTGAAAGTGTGACGCAGTCCTTTAAAGGAAAAAGTACAGAAGAACTTAAGATGTGACTTGAGAGAGTGTAAATGTGAGACAGTGATCCAGGGGAGAGGCGGCGGTAGAATACACAACCACCACCTTCTGTAGTGGTTCCCTTTGTATTCGCTTGCCTCGGTGTTACAGTATATCAAGCTCGAAGCGAGGCTCTCATATATTCAGCAGTCGAGGAAGGAGTAATAGGAAGTGATAAGGAAGCTCTACATAATTCAGCGGGGTGTGAGAGCGGCATGAACGTGCATGCTTCATTGTTGTGCGGTGCGTCCTCGCTCTCCTTCAAAGGCTGGATGTTACGGAGGAACAGAAACGGGGTCAGAGTAGTGTCGCGTTCACTCTTAGTCTCTGATGGCTTTGCAGAGGAGGGAGGATGTGAAAGGAGAGCAGAGAGGAACGGTAAAGAGGAATAAAGGTGAGAAGAAACTGGAAGTTGTGGAAACCTCTGAACTAAAAATGACTCTAACTCCACAATGAAGATGAAACATCTGCAGGAAACCTGGAAATCAAAAGGAATCTTAACTCGTACGGGAGGTGAAGCAGCAGAGGGCGCTTCCTTACCTTGCCACAAATTACACATGAAGCAAGAAGAGAGAGGAGGAAGAGATTAAAAACAAAAGTACCAGAGTTAAAGCCCCAGTAAAAACAGGCAAGATGCACCACTGCAAGAGCAAAGCAAGGATGGGCATGAACTTTGAATGGAGATATTAACACAAGGCTTCTGGAGATGGAATCTATTTTAAATGAGCCACACAGGTGGCAGGAGTGACTGAGGACCGGCTCCTACAGCAGCACTGAGCTGCATTGATCACCTCCCTGAGGACAAGGTGAGGTCTATTACTGCAGATGAGGACTGGGTTTGTGCACATGAATGTGCTCTGATACAGAGTGATGCCTCCAGTGAGGCAGGATGAGGCTGATGTGGGGAGGCAGCCCACTATAAATATTTGATTGAGGCCTGGTGAAGGCTGAGGGACACGAAGAAGGCGGCAGAGTCCCAGCAGGCCGCGGAAACAAGGACACCGCTCCGGCCTCCTTAAAATACAGACGAGAAACACGTGCGGTGCCGAGCGCCTCTGCAGATTTACATTTACAACGGGCCAGAGCTCCTGTCAGACCGACGGGGTTGGTTCGGTTGCTCTCTGCAGCATCATCTGTGGTGGAAGCCGCCTGCTTTCGCGGTCTGACGCCGTGCTCAGACAGGAAGCTAAGTGCGTTTAGCGTTGGTTATTCTGCATTAACTTGACCGCTGGACTGTTTGTTCAGCCTGTGGTGAGTCACCAGCAGAACCAGCCCAGCCTTGCATCTTCCACAGTGGTAACCATGCACCACAACCCCCCCCACCAACAACCCTCGTGTTGCAGCGCATGCACCACGTCAGTGCCCCATGCAGCATTCACCGACAGCTCCATCAGGCAGTTCCATCCTTTAAGTGACAGGGGTGAACTTTCCAGTGTCATTGTCAGACAGAGAAAAGAGAAGGTCGATGGAAAGTAAAGATACTGTATGAGAGGAATGCTGATGAAATGAAGAGGGTGCCTGAGGAGAAAACAGTGCTGAGAAGAAAACATGACTCGACATGAGGAAGAGAATGGAGTGATGCAGTGGAGTGGGAGAAAAAGAGATGAAAGAAACAGGAGAGAGAGACAGGAGAGGAGAGGGACTGGGCCGAGGCCATGCTCCGTGATGGGTGGGTCAGCGATGGCGCTGCAGCAGCAGGGACAGGCGCAGCAGCCAGTCTATGGGATCTGACAGGACAGGAGGGGACAGATGTGATGACGCTGAAAACAACAGCAGTAGCTGGGCTTCGGTAAAATATGATGCGTCAACATAAAATGAAAAAAACAAATGGAACCCAAGTATTAAACAAAACACCCGTTTACTGCAAAGAGAGACAACAGCACAAACAGGCAGGGTTGAAAGTAAATTAGTAGAAGCCTCACAAATATGTGTCCCTTTTATTTATCGTTGTATCGACAGGTAGGAAACAGAGCTAATGCTGCTGAGAAGTTCATGAGAGATGCACGGTAGCTTGCAATGGGGGCGGCCATCATGCTCTGAGCTCCCATGCGCAGGAAGGGGGGAGGAGCCAGAGAGCGATGGGGGTGGGGGGTAGTAGAGGTCAGTGAGGGGGGGGGGGGGGGGGGGGGGGGGCATGCCCTGGGTGAGCCGCCACGCTACCTTGTTCCACCAGCCCCGCGGTGGTGCCGGCGGCTGCAGCCACCGCCGCCGCGGCCGCAGTGACAGAGGCTGGAGCGGTGGTCTGCCTGCTGCCCACTGTTAGAGAGTCCGATACCCAGTCACACAGGGGAGAGAGGGGGAGAGAGAGAGGGGGAGAGAGAGAGAGATAGAGGGAGGGAGAGAGAGAGAGAGAGGGAGAGAGATAGAGGGAGGGAGGGAGAGAGAGAGAGAGAGAGAGAGAGAGGGAGAGAGGGAGGGAG